>NC_045556.1:1516189-1589834 GCF_009769535.1 Thamnophis elegans | reverse complement strand
CTCTGCCCAGAAGCTAAAGCTATGATACATTATGCATGTCTCGCTTTGTATAAATTAAACTAAGGGTTGGATTCTTATTATTATTATTATTATTTTCTTGATTTAAAACTGTGCTTTGAATTAAACTCCGTTGATAGGCACACATATCTCCCCTTTTCTCTCGAAGTCATCGCTGTACGCCATCCAATAGGGTCACATTTAAAATGGCCATATTCCCTTCCTTTGGCCACAGTCAGCGGTCACCTCTGGCTACTTGTGATTCCAAGCATTTTTCAGTCAAAGGAGCAAAGGAATTAGGAGTGATGAGGTCCAGCACATAATGTTTCCCCTCCCAAATACCATGCGCCCCCCTCACATGGCAGCCGAAGCAGCAGCGAAGTAAAGGCTGACACCTCCGAGGCGCCTTCCAACTCCGTTATTCTGTACTCTGCAAAGGGTTTATTGTTTTTCCATGAGTTTGAATTCCTCCCGATGCCTAGGGCGATGGGTGGCTACTATATTTCCGAAGAGCAGCCTGGTGTATATTAAAAACAATCCTTTTGCAGGAATTTAATTGTTAGAAGAGGGCTTTCATCCTCGTCTGGTTAAAGCAGCTCTGTTTTCTCATCTTAACAGCATTAAAAGAAAAGCAAGATAGCTCAGGAATCTTGATCACTATTCAAAGTGCTTAATTCAGTTTGGAAAATTACCTTTCAGGCTTATCGTTTGCTACAATTATCCCTTTTAAAGCTGAAAAGAAGTCGTACGCCCTTAATGCCTTTTAGCAGAGTAGGGCAAGACAGCCGATCAAAAGATGCCATTTAGCACCTGAAATGAACAGTATTGGTTTAGCAATAGCAATAGCAATAGCAGTAGACTTATATACCGCTTCATAGGCCTTTCAGGCCTCTCTAAGCGGTTTACAGAGAGTCAGCATATTGCCCCCAACAATCTGGGTCCTCATTTTACCCACCTCGGAAGGATGGAAGGCTGAGTCAACCCTGAGCCGGTGAGATTTGAACCGCTGACCTGCTGATCTAGCAGTAGCCTGCAGTGCTGCATTTAACCACTGCGCCACCTTGGCTCAGCTTGGTTTAGTAAGGCATTAAATACTTTTCTTTCTCTGGCTGCATAATTGTATGTTTTTTTGCATTTTGGGCTTTGGGGGGGAATCTGTCAAAGGCAATTAAACTCAGGCCGAATCTGGATTTGAATTGCTTTTCCAATTTTGGGCTAAAAGCAAGCAGAAGCATTTGCAGCATATTAAGGAGGAAACGTAAGGCTGCTGTCTTTAAAAATGGAAAAGCCGATCTAATTGATGGGAGTGTAAGATTGTGTCAGCTAATGGAAGCAGCAGGGGGGGGGGGGAAATCAGGGAAGTGGTGGGATTTTTCTTGCACAGAAATGATTTGTGTGCTGCCAACGGAACCATCAAAAAAGCTCTCCAGTGTAGGAACATATGCATTTGTTCCAAAATCTTCCTTCCAGACCTGGCAAGTTAGATGCTTCTGGGGAATTCAGCAGAATTTGAAGTCAAAATTGCCTCCAGATTCTGTCCTAAATGCAAACGGTGAATCTATCCTTCCTGGGAATTATAGGGAAGGATGGTGCTGGGCAAAGTGGAGAGATGAAGGAAGTGGTTGGGGGGGTCCTTACAGGAGGAGAGGGCAAGGGGAGAAGGCTTTGACTGCCAGTCTCCGGGAGTTAAACCTCACTTGGGGGCATTGTTCCCTTTTCAAAGATACGAGAGCCCAGTTAACCTGTGGAACTCATTGCCACAGGATATGGAAACAATCTGGTTTAGGAACTACAGCTTGGCCACTTTTAAGATGAGTTCCCCAATCATTGTGCATCTTGTTCATCCATCTAAAAGCATGCTGGCTAGGGGATGCTGGGAGTCGAAGCCCACCGAACGTTCCCAATTTGAAAAACACACCAAAACTGGAGAGCTTTGCAGATAAGAGAGATTGCAAAATAAGCACGCAAGGATTGAGTAGTTTATGTACCCAGAATTTAAAAAAAAAACTGGTTGCATTTCAGGCCTGGAAGGAAGGAAGGGGGAAAAAAAGCTACTTTTTACTGAAATTGGGGGATTGGACTCTTAAATATGAAGAAAAAAATTTGCACAAAATTTGCAGCTGTAATTTCTGGCTACCGATCGATCGCTCCAGCATCGATCTTGCATGCCTGGATCCGGGATGGATTGCAACGGCCTGGCGGCGAGATGGAACGTTGTGCAGGCAAAGAAGGCTTCCCCGGCACGCGGGAACCCATCGCACCGCGCATGCGCAGCCCCGTGTGAGCCCCCTGCAATTTTTTTTGAATGAATTTTACCGCTTAGCTGAGTCCGGGGCTCGTTTGCATCGCGCCCCTCTGCCCTCCCCTGCATTGCACCCCCCGCGCTGCTGTTTTCACCCGGGAAGGACGCCTTTTCCACCAATTTCCACATTTTTTTATTATTGCTTTTGCAAAATGCAATAAGGGATCCCTTCCAGGATGGAGCGGCAGGTACTGCGGACTAGATGCATGAGAAGGAGGAAGGGTTTTTTAACTGCTCATTCTGAACTGGCAGCGCGGTCTCTGCGGCTTATAGTTTTGCTTCGCTTCGCCTTTGCCTCTCTGGTGGGCTTTGGGCTCCAGCTCAGAATAAAGAACAATTTCCATGTTGAATAGTTGGTGTAAAATGAAAGCTTGGAGATCTCAGCGGTGCAAGCTGAGATGGCAGCAGCCCCCCTTCAGCTGCGGAGAGCATCGCTCCGCGATATTTTGGGCATAAGCAGAATTGTCATTCTCAGTGGCAGAGTTTTAATGCAGGAGGCCCTGGGGAAACCTCTGCTTGTGCTAGCGCCTTATATTGGGCGTTAGGGAAGCACAGAGGCATTGCTTTTAGAAATGGCTGTCATGGAAAGAAAAGGGAAAAGACAGAAAGACAAACATAGAAATGTAAATAAATAGGATATGTATGTACAGGTATAAATGTGGGAGATAAAAGGAAAATATAGAGACAACTATGTAAAGCTAGATGATAAATGATAGTAAGATATAGATTATTGATAGATGATAGAATAGATAGATTATAGATAGATGGGTGGATGGATGGATAGATGATAGACAAAGGTGATATACAAGATAGACACAGACAGACAGAAGATAGACTAGATAGATAGATGATAGATAGATAGATAGATAGATAGATAGATAGATGATAGATAGATAGATGATAGATAGATAGATAGATAGATGATAGATAGATAGATGATAGATAGATAAATAGATAGATAGATAGATAGATAGATAGATAGATAGATAGATAGATAGATAGATAGATAGATGATAGATAGATAGATAGATAGATAGATAATTTTAAAAATGTGCAGGAATGGAATATATCTAAACTCGGTCCAGAGTCTTTGAGAGTTGGGAGGTGTTATGGTTGTTAGTATAGACATAATCTACAATTAGATTCACAAAGAAGAGTGAAATAATTATTTGTGTTACACGCGGGGACTCGTAAACCATTGAATGCACAATCTCTTTCACTGATGTCACTCTTAATTATACAGGGCGCTGAAGTCTTTCCGTGTTAAATCAACAAACCTGGACAATTTCAAGTTCAAGTTCTCCATGAAATTGAACTTGAAAGCAGATCTAGAAGAAATCGAGTTTTAACGCATCACCTCTCTACATCCGGATCCGCATAGGTGACACACGAAGGATCCTAGGGCTTTGGGCTCCAGCTTAGAGTAAAGATTCATGAAATTCTTTGGCCCTTCTTGAAATGCTAACTCCCTGATTTTTCACAAAGGGGAAACACAGTCATCATTCTTTGTGATTTCTTTCTGCAAAACCTTAACGTGGCTTCTGCTCTTTCCCCCCCCCCCCTCCTCAGGCAAGAGAGAAGAGAATGTGCAGCAAGTGGGATCGGAGAGAATCTATGTTGTCGTGAACCGAGGCTGTGAAAAGGCAGCCCTTCTGATTTCACCATGCTTTAGGGCCTTGCAATGGCAGAGGACGGGCCTCCGGACCAGAAAAGACCCAGGAGAAAATTGTTCCTCTCTAAGAGCAATAAAAACCCCGCAAGGAAAAATGGCAGAGGGGGGCTGTCTGCAGCCCCAGAGTCTCCTTCCATTCTTTCCCTTTTTAACAATGCTCCCCCCGCCAGAATTGCTTGTCCCTTGTGTGGCCAGACGATACCAAGGTACACAATCAACCAGCACATTGACGAAGAATGCAAAAATAATCAGAATGAGGACAATGTGGATGCAACTGGCTTAACGTCCGCTGTCGCCCCCGGGCCGTCAGCTGAACCTGGGCCTGTCAGTTCGAGTCCATATTTTGCCGCTAAGCTCTCAACACCTGAGAAAAATCGTAGCCTTTCCAGAGGAGACAATCGGGAAACAGAAAGGGAGTCAGGAGAACAGACCAGTCCTTATTTCAAGAAAGTTGGAAAACCAGCCCTGCTTGATGACCAACTTAGAGATGGTGCCATTAAAAATATCTCCGTGAGAACCCTGTCCACCAGATTGTCCAGGAGGTGGCGTGGTCGCAGCAGGGATGGGTTGACTCAAGGTGGCCAACCTTCTCCATCTCAAGATGGCATCCCAGAGCAGAAACCTAACCAGAAACCTTGGGGTGAAGATTCCCTGAAGGAGGACCAGTTGTCCCCATCAAGATTCGGATGGGCAACTGGAGCTCTGAATAAGGAGGGTGATAACTCAAGTTTGGGGCAAGAAAATGACCCAAGATTTCTCTCTGATGGCCTGAATGATCCTGCTCTGGTATCACTCACGTGCAGAGAACTTGGGCTGCCAAGAAAAGGCCACCAGCAGGTAAGCAACCCCCAGAGGGATCCAGATGTTCAACAGTTGGGAATTTCTTCAGTAGTTGAGGAGGAAGGGGTGACAGCCAGTTATCCGAAAGGAGAGCCACCCAAGTTGGAATCCCAGAGTTTCTCCTCCGACAAGCCAGATCCAAGGATAGAAGAAGACAATCACCATGAGATGCAAAAGTTCTCCAGTTCCACAGGAGATGGGATGGAACGGCTTTCTATGGACGATGAGGCAGGGGCCGGAATTGAAGTGGAGGATGAATTATGTTTGGCAACTTTAGAAAAAGCCAGTTTTCCACATTCAAGTGAGGAGGTTGGGCCTGGCCTGGATTCAGCTGGACACCCCTATTACCTCCGAAATTTCCTCATGGTCCTGGAGGCCGTGCTGGAGAACGAAGATGACCGGAGACTCTTCAGTGAGGGCGATTCGGAGGTCATTGCTCAGTTCTACAAGCTTTCAGGTAGCTTTCATTTGTAATTGGCTTAATGACCATGGGGTTCGCTTAATGACCGCAGTGACAGGCTTCACAAACATAGTAAAACGGATGTAAAATCCAATTTGGTCATGTGGTGACTTGATTTACGGGCAGAATTATTTATGACAAGAATTCTGGTTTCAGTTGTGATCAGAAGCCAAGGACTGACTTACCTGTAAGTGTATTTAAGACTCTGCATTTAGCTGATAAACAGTTCCATTTATCCAGAAAGTCTCACTTTTTATCATTAAAAATTGCTTGACATGTCAGAGAAGTTGGGTCAGCCGAACTTCCTGAGCAAGATTATTTGGCAAAAGGTCCAGTTGTTTCCCCAGAATTTCCATGCAATGCCACTTTTCCAAATATCTTTGTAAAATATATATATTTTTTTCCTTCTCTCTCACGTTACAATTCCGTTGCAGCCGGTGGACAGAAACTCTACGTCCGGCTTTTCCAGCGTAAATTGGCCTGGATAAAGACGAATAAAATAGAATATGAAGAGATCAGCTCAGAACTTTCACCGGTCATCCTAGAGCTTGTTGAAGCAGGGTTCCTGCAGTCAGGTAGGTCCACTAGGAAGGTTGGTTCAAAGCTATTTGGATCCACTAATTTAGAGACTTCCCTGCTAGCCAAAGAGAGCTCGAGGCTTCTACATCAGTGACCCAGAGTTCTTTTGGGGGGGGGGGGGGCTGAGAACCACATTTAATAGGAATGGAAGGGGAATAGGAATAGAGCGGGAAGGGACCTTGGAGGTCTTCTAGCCCAGCCCCCTGCTCAAGCAGGAGGACCACTACATTTCAGATAAGTGACTCTTTTAAGTTACGGAGCGCCCATGATTTCTGGAGGCCAGCTGTTCCACTGGCTAATTGTCCTCCCCGTTAGGAAGTTTCTCCTTGGAGAGGTAGGGGAAGAAGAAAGAGGTAAGGAGAGATGGGTGGGAGGGAGAGAAAGAGAAGGAGAGGAGGGAGGAAGAGAGAAAAAGAGAAGGAGAGAGGGTAGGAAGGAGAAGACAGAGGGTAGGAGTAGGGGAGAAGTAAGGGAAGGAAGAAGGGGAAGGAGAGGAGGAAGGAAGGAAGTAGAGAAGGAAGGGAGGGAGAAAAGAAAAGAAAGAGAAAATAAGGTGGTGTCAAAGCAGGTTTGAAGGATGGTAAACAATACATTCCAAATTATACCTTATACCCCTTTTAAATGGAATAATAATAATATAAGAATGGCAAAGAAAAAGAATAACTATGTGAATGTATACCTATAACCGCATGTAAGAGAATAGATGACAGTAAAAATATAAAGCACAATATAGGTAAATAATACTTGATCATAAGTAGCTAAGTACAAATAAATAAAGAAATGGACATAAAAATGGATAACGAATAAGGGGACCATGAATGCAAGATAGAAATGTATAGAAGGGAAAACACTAACTGCAAAGAAACCGATTCGGAACTGCGGTATGATATACGATGGAACTTATTGTTCCTATGTTGTTTTTAAGTTATGTAGTTATTTTTGTTAATGTGTTTATGTGTTGTGTTGATGTGCTTATGTGTATAATTTTTTTTTTAAAAAAAAGGAAGTTTCTCCTTAATTTATATCCCAAACGGTTGTCGGTTTTTTCCCTCTTCGCAGAGGCCGAATTGCAAAACCTGCCGGAAGTCCTTGACTTACTTTCTGCCCCCGAGTTGAAAGCTTTAGCGAAAGAATTTCACTTGAAAAACCCAACTTCTCCCAAACAGCAACTTCTGGAAGATTTCCTCCGGTTGGCAAGACAGCGCTCCATCTTTGGCACGTGCCAAGCTGGGATTGGCAGTGTCATTCTAAAGAGGTATTTTATTTTATTTTATTTATTTATAAAATTTATATGCCACCCAATCCCGAAGGACTCCCGAAGGAATGTCATTCGAGAGCAGGGGTCTCCAACCTTGGCAACTTGAAGCCTAGAGGACTTCAACTCCCAGAATTCCCCAGAATTCCTCAGCCAGTAAAATGGCATCACTTTACCCGCCTCGGAAGGATGGAAGGCTGAGTCAGTCAGGATCAAACTGCTGGCAGTTGGCAGAGTTAGCCTGCAATGTTGCATTCTAACCACCGGGAGGGAGGGAAGGAAAGAAAGGAAAGGAAAGGAAGGACTAGAAATAGCCCTTAGACTTATATGCCGCTTTACGGTGCTTTTACAGCCCTCTCTAAGCGGTTTACAGAGTCGGCCTTTTGCCCCCAACAATCTGGGTCCTCATTTTACCCACCTCGGAAAGATGTAAGTCTGAGTCAACCTTGAGCCTGGTGAGATTTGAACTGCCAAATTGCAGGCAGCCGGCAGTCAGCAGAAGTAGCCTGCAGTACCGCACTCTGGCCACTGCGCCACCGTGGCTCATACCTACAACCGCACCAATTTAGGATAGCTATTGTGTTCCTGATTGTAGTTGTAAGTCAGGGACTAGTGGCACGGTTGCTACTTCTGCAGCTGGGTGGAGAGAATTCTAGCCCCGATTCCTTCTCTTCCTGGTTTCCAGGGCTAAAGTCCTTGCGGGGAAATGCATCAAGGTTTGTCGTGAGGCCCGGACTGTTTTTTCCCGCGTGCTGCTGCTTTTCTCCCTGACGGATCCCATGGAGGAGGAAGAAGCCGGAAGTGGCGGCCAAAGGCAACTTTCTACGGTGCTGATGGTCAACATGGGCCGGACCGTCTTCCCCACTTACACAGTCAACAGGAAAACGCCAATATTTCAAGATCGGGATGATTTCCTTCGGTAGGAGAGAAAATTAATTCTAGGTTTGTCTATGGAGACTCTCATTCATCCAGATCACTTTCTGTCCCAAAGGTGCTTTTTTTAATTTCAAAAGGAAAACTGGACTTGTTTTTTCCCCCTTGAAGACATTTTTACTTCTCATCCAAGAAACTTCTTCAGTTCTGACTGGGTTCTAGGTTTTAATCTGGGTTCTAGGTGACTCTTGTTTCTTACACAGATTTTTCTTTTCCCACTGAGAAGTTCCGGTCAATATATATTTCATCCTCTTCCTTTTTGTGTTTGCAGCCATCCTCTAAGAAAATGACCTTTGTAACCTGAATGATGTTACTGGGACACAAACACACACACACAACACACACGGTGTGTGTCCTGGCCACAGACAATCCTCACAACTTTTTTTCGAAGCCCACGAGATAGCTCTTGGGTTTTTTATTTTGTTTTATTTTGTTTATTTATTTTCAAAACAAACATATATTGTAGAAAGTATATCAGCTGGTTACAAAAAGCTTTTGTGCATCTCTTCCATCGTCATCAAATATAATTCATATTAATTCAAATATCTATATTTACTATATTAACATCATCATACCTCCACTTTTATTTGACTATCGTTATTTAAACGTCCTTCATCCTTAAATATACCAAGATTCAATCCATAACCACATGCTGGCATTTCATTTACTTATTTGTAAAATCCTCCGTTAACATTAAGTCCTCATATCCTGTTTTAGCTAAACATCCATAATATTTAATACCAAAGATTTCTAATCCTCCATGTATATAATTTATTATCATTATCCTTTCTTTATTTAACTATGTCCTATATCATAACATTTCCCCCCTATTAGTTAAAACTTAACTGTATATAGTTTTGTTTATTATAATTATTATTGTTATCAATAATTATATATAGTCCAAAAATATTTCTAACCTTCCCTTCTCATATCCAATTATTACTTATCGTAACAACTCAACATTGTATACATTACTATCGTTATCAATTCTTATTTAACTCTACTTATTACCAATGGATTTAACTTAAGTTTAGGTAAACAAGAGATAGATCTTGTTTTAAGGGGCTCAGCACTGAACTTTTCTTTTAAAAAATTAAGTTTGTTATTGGTCATTCTTGCTTCCGATTATGTGCCCGCGAGACATTTAGTCCTCGGTTACTGACTGCCCTGTTTAGCAACCAAAATCATGATGGTGTTGAAACAGTTTATGATCAGTTCTTGCACGGAGGGCTGCCATGATGTCCTTGCAGTGACTTGCTCAAAATTGGGGATTTTGGTGGCTTGCACATTGATGATAGTCCAAATCAATGGGGAAACCGGAGGGAAGTCGTAAGTTGCAATCCTGTCATGTTCCCCTTGACCCGTGGGATTCACTTAAATGTCCGTGGTGGAAGTGAGGTGGTAAGTGTCACGGTCATGTGCCGTCTCACTTAACAACTGCATCTTTTAGCAATGGAGTTGCAAGTCCCAATTGAGGTCACTAATTGAGGACTACCTCTTGCCATAGTGATAGGATAAGGCGGGGGAAGCGGTCATCTTCAGAACGAGTTGCAACGTCTGATTTTAATTTTCCCGCAGGTACGCTGCCGCTGCGCACACCTCCAATGACATTTCCGTGGCCATGACCGGCGGGAAGTGGGAAGAGGCGCGCTGCCTGTACGAGACCGCGAAAGCATCTTGGCAGGAGCTGAAGGGACACCCTTCCCTCAGGTGTGTAGATGGAGGGGTGGAAAGATCCCCCACTGCAATGAGAATGGACGGGAGGGAAGAGATGCTGCCTAAGGAAGAATCCAACAAGAGAGGACGTGGCCCTGAGCTGCATAACGGGAAGAGAAAGAAACTTGAGAGAGGAATCTCCTCAGCCCTGTAAAAGAGACAGGAGGAGATTTGACATCCGATCGACGTGGTGGCCTAGTGGTGAAGACACCCTCCTCCCACTCGGAAGGTTGGGAGTTCAATCCTAGGTAGCGCCAGAGGTTTCTCAGGGTGCAAAGAAAAGATATTTGCTGTGAACTCCGCATGGGCATCAGGAAGGGCTTCCGGCCAGTAAATGCCCAGCTCCATTCAGTTGCCCCAACTCTACCCCGAATTAAGGAATTACAGGATCATAGAAAGGGAATTTTTATGTCAGCCTTTTCACCTAGAAAGACAGGAAGGGCAACCAGCTGAGCCAATTCTACTTGGTTGTAAGGCTACCTTGACAGAGGCTGATAGATTAGAAATGGAAGATGATAGAAAGAAGGAAATTTTGATCAGAGAGAGACAGACAGAGAGAGAGAAGGAGAAAGAGACAAAGAAAGAGGGGAGAGAGAGAATAAAGTATAAATGTATTTATAACTGCTGGGAAAATAGAAATCCATTTCCCCCCATGATTTGCCATTTCTTTAATATATATGCAGTATATACCATATTTTTCGGAGTATAAGATGCACCTTTCCCCCCCTAAAAGAGCATGGAAATGTCGGTGCGTCTTATACACCGAATACAGCCATTTTTGGCCTCCCGAAGCCCCGCCCCCGCATCCCATTTTTGCAAAAAACAGATCATTTTTCGCAAAAACGGAGGTGTTTTTGCCTTCCCCCAGCCCCCAGGAGCACTCTGCAGGCTTCATCAGGGCTGGGGGAAGGCAAAAACACCTCCGTTTTTGTGTAAAATGGCCCGTTTTCCTCCCATTTTTTTGCAAAAATGGGGGCATTTTTGCCTTCCCCCAGCCCTGCTGAAGCCTGCAGAGTGCTCCCGGGGGCCGGGGAGGCCGAAAACTTTTTTCTCTTACTTACCTCTTTGAAATCTTGGTGCGCCTTATCCACCGGTGCGCCTGATAGTCTGAAAAATACGGTATATAGCCGAGAGATTTGGTGTGCAATCAGCCATGACCTGGCGAAGAAGATTGACTTCCGTGTTTCCTCATGCAGCCATCACCGAGCCCTCCCAGAATACCTGCGGCGTTTCACCGTGGGGTGGGTGTACACCCGGATCCTGTCGCACGGGGTGGAGATCCTGCAGAGGCTTCACATGTACCAGGTAATCGATCTCTTCAAAAGGTCTCCACCTTCATGTAGGTCACCGGGGGGGGGGGGGGGGGGGCTCCTGCCCAAGGAGGGACTAGCTTTGAACTTGGTTTCCTGAGCCAGCCCATAAATGAACCATTGCCTCGCTTAACGAGAGAGGCCATTCGCTTTGCGACCACGGCGTCACTTTACGACGATAGTGTTCACTTTAACAAACTTCTGCAAAACAAAAAAGGCTCACAAAATCAGCTTGGTCCCCTAATTGACTTGGATTTTTTTTAGTATATTTTATTTTCATTTTCATACACTCACATGTATACACCATACAGTATTAAACAATAATTGCATCAATTCCTCTTGTCGACAATGCCCCAGAAAATAAAAGCCCAATATACCTCTTCCATTCTCCATACACCTCTTTCTTCCACCACCCTCCAACTTTCTATCTTCCCTCCATCATCCCCCTCTACCCTACTTCCCCTCGCCCTCTACCACTCCTCTCTCCAGAACCGCTCCTCCCCTTCCTTTTCGCCTTCCCCCCCCACCCTCTCTCCCTTCCCTCTCTACCCATCCTTCTTCTTTCCTACTCCTCCTCCCCTCGGTGTATTTCCACTATATGTTGATGTACTTGGCTTATCCTATTTTTTTAAAAAAAATTAAAGAAAAACAGTATACATGTGAAGTCACATTGCATTGAGATCTAACACTTCGTGTCTAGCCTAATGTATATCCCTCCCTCCCTCCACCCGACCCCCCTCCTCCTTCCCCCCCCCCCGACTTCCCAGAACCCGTACACGGTATGGATTTTTAACAAACACAGTCTAAAATCTATTGAGAAAAAAGAAGTAAAGAAATTAATAACATCTCTACATTGATCTTAGCTTCTTCTTGCTAAGCTAACTTTAAATTGACTTGTTTTATGACCATTGCAACTTAAAACCGTGGTGGGCATGGTCCATTATAAGCCATAAGCCAAGAACTACCTGTAGCGTCAATCTTTTCTTACTTTTTTTTTAAAACAACAACAACATAGAGAGCATTTTGATAACTTCTTGCCATCTGGAGGTGCGCGGTGTGGCTGGTGGCCAAGAAACACTTTCAAGATCTTCCGCCTCCTTCACATCCTCCGCAAGCTATTAATGTTGGCCTATTTTTAAGCTTTGCTCTTTCCCCGCTGCTATTTTTAATGCTTGGCGTTTCCACGTCTTCGGAAGAAGCTTCTCCAAGACTTGGTCCTTCTGTTCTACCTGCTTTCCGCCCAACAGCAAATCCTTCTCCTTCAATCTCTCCATGATCACAAGGTGTTGCCTGGCCACATCCATTGCTGAGTCGTGAGGCTGGCCACGATGCTGGGGTCTTCTTGCCAACCAACTGGGCTTATCCTTCTGCAACCTTCTCATGAGCTTCTCTGTTCCCCCTGGCTAGGAGGCCGTGGAGCAGCTGCAAGAACTCCTGGCTCAGGAAGACTACTGCGTGGACAGCCGAGGGCAGTGGTGGGAGCGCCTAGCTCTGAACTTACACCAGCATTTGAAAGACACCAAGAAGGTAAGGTGCCTGGGGTGTGTGGTCTCCGTGGTTATGGTGTCCTGGTGGTCCAGGATGGGCTCTCCAACATTGTTCTTGCCAATAGCGTTCTTGTAGAACTACCTGAGACTTCTCAGGAAGCAACAACGGAATGGAAAACTACTGGTGACCCCCTACTGCTGCACCGTAGAGCATATTTTAACTTACTGCACCTGTGTGTGATTTGCCAATTGCACCATGGCAGATAGGAAGCAGCTCCAGAGGGTCAATGCCATTGCCCAGAGGATCATGGGTTGCCCCCTCCTCTTTTTGGAAGAGATTTAGAGCTCCCGCTGCCTTAAGAAAGTTCAAAACATTCTTTTTTTAAATATACTTTTTTATTTTCCATGTGGGGGCAAGTTGCTGACTCAATTTGCTAAAAAATTTGTAAACCGCTTAGAGAGGGCCGAAAGCCCTATGAAGCGGTATATAAATCTAATAAATAAAATAAATAAATAAATATAATCACATGTATACTATTACATAGCCAATATCCTATTGTATTAAGTAGTAATTACATCAGTTCCTCTTGCCATCAACACCCAGAAAAATAAAAACCATTATTAGCTCTTCTGCTCTCCATACACCTCTTTCTTCTACTGCTCTCCTACCTCCTTTCTTCCCTCCATCATCCTTTCCTAATCTACTTCCCCTTCCTTTCTCCTTCTCCTCTCTCTTCCTTCCACTCCTCCTTATCCTCCTCATCTTCCCCCCTTCCCCCTCTCCTATCCCTCTCTTCCTATCTTTCTTCTCTCCTCTGTTTCCCACTCTTCCTCTCTCCTATCCCTCTCTTCCCATCTTTCCTCTCTCCTCTGTTTCCCACTCTTCCTCTCATTGGTGTATTTCAGCTTCTGAGCAAACTCCAATCTATGTTGATGGCATTTATGCTTCCATATCAATATACTTAACATATCTTAGTTTTAAAGAAAAATAAATAAGAGAAGACAGTATACATGTGCAATCATATTACTTTAAAACCTAACACCCCTCGTCAAGCCTAATATTCATCCCTCCCTCCCCCCCCAACCCCCCCCCAGTCTTCCCTCCCCCGACTTCCCAGAACCCATAGACGGTATAAATCTTTAACAAAAACCGTCTAAAATATATTGGAAAAAAGAAAGTTCAAAACATTCTTAAAAGATCATTTCATTCTGGGCGCCTTTTTTTTTTTTAACTATTACCATCTGGCAGCCGGTACAGGATAATAAAAACAAGGAGAAATAGGCTGGAAAAAAAGCTTCTATCCCAGGGCAGTAACCAGATTGAGTTCTACCGCACAGTGCAATATTAATGCAATATCAGGGGTTTTCCGTTTTAATTATATAGAATGTGAAGGAGGTGTGTTTGTGTTTTTATTTTTGTAATGCACACTGAAGGTGGCGTTTAATTTCGTTGTATGAGGTGCAGTGACAATAAACTAAATTAGAAGGCCTCCTTCTGGGGGGGGGGGGCTCTCTGTCTGGTAGTTGAGGAAATCGTGACCCGTCAAAAGCGCGAACGTCATAAGCGCGCCGACAACACCGCTGCGCTAAAACCGCGATTTCAAAAGGGCGCCGACAACAGCGCGCCGACCGAAGCGCGATTTCATTTAAGGTAAGATTTACAGTTAGGGTTAGGTTGAGGGTTAGGTTGAGGGTTACGTTACAGCGCGCTTCTGTCAGCACGCTTTTGTCGGCGCGCTTTAGGGCTAATTAGTCGCTCATTCGTCGCACGGTTTTGTCACCGCGCTTTAGACACCACGGTTTAGTCAGGCGCACTTTTGTTGTGCGCGCATTTGTGGTGGAACCGAGGAAATGGCCTCTGTATCTTGGTTATTTTCTGTTCTTCGTCTCTCTGCAATCGCTGGTTGGCTGCTAGGCTGTGGCGTCCATCCGGAAAGGCCTCCTGGATCCCTTCCTTCGTCCAGGCCACCGGCTCGGACTCTCCCAGCGAGTCCAAAGGATGAAGGACGCCCCGTCCTGCCAGAGGTTCAAGCGTCTTCTTCTCGACCTGCCTCTCCTCTCTGTGGATGACGTTACCCACGTAAGTACTCGACTTACGACCGAATTACAGCCTTAAGGCATGGTGGTCGTTAGTGGGGGGGGTCACACGTGAGCAGACCGGGTTTTTATTTGACGATGGTCATTAAGCAAATGCTCTGGTTGTTAAGTGAGTCGGTTTTACCCGTGGAGAATTGACCTGGTTGCCCAGGACCCACAATGTCATGTGACGGCATGGGTGGCCTTCATAACTTTGAAACCAGATTGTGAGTATTTTGGGAGTGGCCCGTTGTAACTTGGGTTCGCTAAGCAACTGGTCATAAGTTGAGGGCCATCTGTAGCTGCTGTGTTCCCTACCTGAGGAAATTTCTCCTCAGAGAAATGGGGATGTTTTCTAGGCCTCAGTTTAAAAGATGTCAATTAATGGCGTAGGTCCAGAGAAGAGCTATAACCACGATAGTGGAAAGACTGGAGGTCCCAAGTTCTACAAGGAATGGCCCAAATGTTTGTCGATAAACTTCCTCCTTCAACCACTGCCTAACCCACCCTTTCCAGTCCAGAGTTATGCTGGTTGAGGAAACTTCTTGAGAACCTGGGGTGGGAGAAGAAGACATCTCTGGGCTTGCTTTACCCACTCTTTCCACTCCAGAGTTATGCTGGTTGAGGAAACTTCTGGAGAACTTTGGGTGGGAGAAGAAGACATCCCTGGGCTTCCTTTACCCACTCTTTCCACTCGAGAGTTATGGTGGTTGAGGAAACTTCTGGAGAACCTGGGGTGGGAGAAGAAGACATCCCTGGGCTTGCTTTACCCACTCTTTCCACTCCAGAGTTATGCTGGTTGAGGAAACATCTGGAGAACTTGGGGTGGGAGAAGAAGACATCCCTAGGCTTGCTTTACCCACTCTTTCCACTCCAGAGTTATGCTGGTTGAGGAAACCTCTGGAGAACCTGGGGTGGGAGAAGACATCCCTGGGCTTCCTTTACCCACTCTTTCCACTCCAGAGTTATGCTGGTTGAGGAAACCTCTGGAGAACCTGGGGTGGGAGAAGAAGACATCCCTGGGCTTGCTTTACCCACTCTTTCCACTCCAGAGTTATGCTGGTTGAGGAAACATCTGGAGAACTTGGGGTGGGAGAAGAAGACATCCCTAGGCTTGCTTTACCCACTCTTTCCACTCCAGAGTTATGCTGGTTGAGGAAACCTCTGGAGAACTTTGGGTGGGAGAAGAAGACATCCCTGGGCTTCCTTTACCCACTCTTTCCACTCCAGAGTTATGCTGGTTGAGGAAACTTCTGGAGAACCTGGGGTGGGAGAAGAAGACATCCCTGGGCTTGCTTTACCCACTCTTTCCACTCCAGAGTTATGCTGGTTGAGGAAACCTCTGGAGAACTTTGGGTGGGAGAAGAAGACATCCCTGGGCTTGCTTTACCCACTCTTTCCACTCTAGAGTTATGCTGGTTGAGGAAACCTCTGGAGAACTTGGGGTGGGAGAAGAAGACATCCCTGGGCTTGCTTTACCCACTCTTTCCACTCCAGAGTTATGCTGGTTGAGGAAACATCTGGAGAACTTGGGATGGGAGAAGAAGACATCCCTGGGCTTGCTTTACCCACTCTTTCCACTCTAGAGTTATGCTGGTTGAGGAAACGTCTCGAGAACTTTGGGTGGGAGAAGAATACATCCCTAGGCTTGCTTTACCCACTCTTTCCACTCCAGAGTTATGCTGGTTGAGGAAACATCTGGAGAACCTGGTGTGGGAGAAGAAGACATCCCTGGGCTTGCTTTATCCCTTAACCAGGATTCTTCCTTGACTCAGGTGACCATCAAGGGAAAACTGTGCCCACAGACCGGGATGGGCAAATCCGTGTTTATCCTGGAGAGTCAAACGGAGGGAGCAGAACTCTTGGCGGTGGTCTGCTCCGTTGAGGAACTGGCCTTAGCCCACTACAAGCAACAGGGCTTCGATCAAGGTGACCTTTTTCTTATTTTGTTTCGCTCGGTTGCATCACAGGGAGAATAAGGAACGGCCTCTGCTGGAGCCACCAGGGCAAAAAAATGTCCTTCCAGATTAACTTCTCCAAACACCAGCGGGGTGTAGCTATGGAGGGGACTGGCTAGGAACTGGGAGACTGCGAGTTCCTAACTTCCCTTGGTGACAGAGCTGGTGAGAATGACCCTGGGGGGAGGAGGAGGAATAGAATAACAGAGCTGGAAGGGACATTGGAGGTCTTCTAGTCCAGCCCCCTACTCAAGCAGGAGACCCTAGACCGTTTCAGACAAGTGGCTGTCCAGTCTCTTCTTTAAAAACCTCCACTAGGAAGGATGGATGGATGGATGGATGGATGGATGGAAGGAAGGAAGGAAGGAAGGAAGGAAGGAAGGAAGGAAGGAAGGAAGGAAGGAAGGAAAACAGAGCTGGAAGGGATCTTGGAGATCTTCTAGTCCAACCCCCTACTCAAGCAGGGAGACTCTAGACCGTTTCAGACAAGTGGCTGTCCAGTCTCTTCTTAAAAACCTCTACTAGGAAGGAAGGAAGGAAGGAAGGAAGGAAGGAAGGAAGGAAGGAAGGAAGGAAGGAAGGAAAACAGAGCTGGAAGGGATCTTGGAGATCTTCTAGTCCAGCCCCCTACTCAAGCAGGAGACTCTAGACCAGTGTTTCTCAACCTTAGCAACTTGAAGATGTCTGGACTTCAACTCCCAGAATTCCCCAGCCAGCGAATGCTGGCTGGGGAATTCTGGGAGTTGAAGTCCGGACATCTTCAAGTTGCCAAGGTTGAGAAACACTGCTCTAGACCGTTTCAGACAAGTGGTTGTCCAGCCTCTTCTTAGAAACCTCTGGAATTGCAGGCTTGACACAGCTGGCGAGTTTGAGGCCAAGGCGGAATGCAAGGTTGGATTGATGATGATCAACGGGGCTGGAATGTTTTGCCTTGGCACGTAAAAATATTCCGAAATGTTCCTTGTGGCCCCCACTTGGGCTCCTCCTCAGGCATCCATGGCGAAGGGTCTACATTTACTGCCCTCTTTGGGCTCCTGATGTGGGACGTCCTTTTCATGGATGGCATCCCCGACGTCTTCAGGAACCCATACCAGGTAAGCTTTGCGTTCGGAATGGGCAAAGGGGTGGAAGAAAATATAGCAATAGCAGTTAGACTTATATAGCGCTTCATAGGGCTTTCGGCCCACTCTAAGCGGTTTACAGAGTCAGCATATCGCCCCCAACAACAATCCGGGTCCTCATTTCACCCACCTCGGAAGGATGGAAGGCTGAGTCAACCTTGAGCCGGTGAGATTAGAACCGCTGAACTGCAGATAACAGTCAGCTGAAGTGGCCTGTAGTACTACACCCTAATCACTGTGCCACCTTGGCTCCCCAGCTCAGGGTTGAATTGTGGGGTCCCTGGCGCACTCTGAGCTTAGCGGGTTTTTTGCAGACATTGCAACACCCTACTGGGTAATATCTTCAGTGCTGGAAAGTGGTGGGTTGGAGGAGGAGAGGGAAGAGAGCTGTGTAGCCCTTAGTGCCTCTCTGAGCTTGGTGATTGTCCTGCAGACGTTTCATGACCCAACTAGGGAACAATATCAATGCTAGAAGGGAAAGGGGTTTGCAGAGTGAAGGAGGAGGACTGTGGGCTCCTTGGTGGCTTTCTTGCAGATGTTTCATGACCCAACTAGGGAACATCATCAGAGCTGGAAAGGAGGAGGAGGAGGAGGAGGACTGTGGGGTCCTTGGTGCTCTCTGAGCTTGGTGGCTTTCTTGCAGATGTTTCATGACCCAACTAGGGAACATCATCAGAGCTAGAACGGAGAGGAGGACTGTGGGGTCCTTGGTGCTCTCTGAGCTTGGTGGCTTTCTTGCAGATGTTTCATGACCCAACTAGGGAACATCATCAGAGCTGGAAAGGAGAGGAGGAGGAGGAGGAGGACTGTGGGGTCCTTGGTGCTCTCTGAGCTTGGTGGCTTTCTTGCAGATGTTTCATGACCCAACTAGGGAACATCATCAGAGCTGGAAAGGAGGAGGAGGAGGAGGATTGTGGGGTCCTTGGTGCTCTCTGAGCTTGGTGGCTTTCTTGCAGATGTTTCATGACCCAACTAGGGAACATCATCAGAGCTGGAAAGGAGGAGGAGGAGGAGGACTGTGGGGTCCTTGGTGCTCTCTGAGCTTGGTGGCTTTCTTGCAGATGTTTCATGATCCAACTAGGGAACATCATCAGAGCTAGAATGGAGAGGAGGAGGAGGAGGACTGTGGGGTCCTTGGTGCTCTCTGAACTTGCTTATTTTCTTGCAAACCTTTCATTACCCAAGTAGGTAACAACTTCAGCTCTAGAAGGAGTGGGGCTTGCTCTCCTTCCAGCCCTGATGATGTTACCTAGTTGGGCAATGAAACGCCTGCAAGAAAACCGCCAAACTCAAAAGGGCACCGCCAAGGACCCCCCCACCGTTCAACCCTGAGCTGCAAATACTCTTTTATCAAAAGATTCTTATTCCGCCTTTTATGTGTGGGGGGATTTTAAGTGGGATTATCCACTCCCTCCCTAGGCTTTCCCCCTGGACCTCTACACCAGCAGTTTTTACAAGAACCGCCGGTCGGCCATCAAGCCTAGGTTGCAGTCGGTGCACGAGGCCTCGACGGAGACCCTCCAGGAGTGGGTGGGCGAAGTGTGGGCTGCCCAGAAGGGCAAAGCGTCAGGGCTGATCGACTGGGACCGCTTCTCTTCCCTCCAGCAAGCCCAGGTGAGTGGGAGGGAAGGGCACCTTTGCAGATACCCGCAGGGCCAAGTTCCCTCCTCCTGACGTCGCCAGAGATGGTTAGAAAACCACCCCAGGTTCTGGAAACTTCGGAGCCCGGCTGCCAAAAAAGGGGGATTCTGGGAGTTGGAAGTCCATCCATCTTAAAGTTGCTGAGATATGTAAGCAGTCCTTTGCGTTCCAGCAAGGAAGATATGGGGGCTCAGTGGCTTAAACACTGAAGCTTGTCGATCAGAAAGGTCGGCAGTTTGGCAGTTCGAATCCCTAGCGCTGCGTAACGGAGGGAGCTCCCGTGACTTGTCCCAGCTTCTGCCAACCTAGCAGTTCGAAAGCACGTAAAAAATGCAAGTAGAGAAATAGGAACCACCTTTGGTGGGAAGGGAAGAGCGCTCCGTGAGCCTTCGGGCTTTGAGTCATGCTGGCCACATGACCACGGAGACGTCTTTGGACAGCGCTGGCTCTTCGGCTTTGAAACGGAGATGAGCAACGCCCCCTAGAGTCGGGAACGACTAGCACATATATGCGAGAGGAATCTTTACCTAAGGAAGATATGGTTAACCTGCACATTAAAAGAAATAAAATAAGGAGCCGCTTTATTACTTAAGTAGCTTTTAAGTTTCTGGAAGGGGCTTCTTGGAAATTTCTCAGCTACCTTCAAGACTGGAGAAGGAGAGGGAAGCCAACAGCATACAGATCAGGGGTGAAATCCAGCAGGTATAGACAGGTTCTGGAGAACCAGTAGCGGAAATTTTGAGTAGTTTGGAGAACCGGCAAAGGCCACCTCTGGTTGGCCCCAGAGTCGGGGAGGGACTGGAGATTTTACAGTATCCTTCTCCTGGAGAAAGAAGGAAATGGGGTTTTTGCAGTATCCTTTCCCCCGCCACGCCCATGGTAGTAAACCGGTAGTAAATAAAACATTTGAATTTCACCACCGACACAGGTGTACTTTTGCAAAGCAGATGGAACAGATTGCCTGGCTTTTCAGAGCAAATCCCAGAAACAGAACGAGATTCCCCCATGTTGCTTTGCTGGAAGTGGGGGGGGGGGTCTTCCCAAAGTTCTGAAAAAAGCCTCCCCCCCCCACTTCCCTCCGTTTTGCAGAGCCTGGTCTGCTGCTTAGGGGGGCCTTTTCTGAGTGGAGTTTGCCGGCGTCTCTCCCAAGATCTACGCCACTGTAGGGGGGGCCTCCCCGATCTTGTCGTCTGGAGCACGGGAAGCCGACAATATAAGGTGCCTTTGCAGATTTTATTTATTTATTTTTTATCCGTTTTAGAAATAAATAAATTTTGAGTCGCACCAGGCGACTCAAGGCAGCTTAACACGGCTATGAAAACCATGAACTGCATTCAGTTTTGGTCGCCATGATGTAGAAAAGACGCGGAGATAGAGAAGAGCAACAAAGAGGATTAAGGGATTGAAGGCTAAAACATATGAAGAACGGTTGCAGGTCTAGTTTAATGAAAAGAAGGACCAGGGGAGACATGATAGCATCGTTCCAATATCTCAGGGGCTGCCACAAAGAAGAGGGAGTCAAGCTATTCTCCAAAGCACCTGAAGGCAGAACAGGAAGCAATGGGTGGAAACTAATCAAGGAGAGAAGCAACTTAGAACGGAGGAGAAATTTCCTGGCAGTTAGAACAATTCATCAGTGGAACAGAAGTTGCCTCCAGAAGTTGTGAATGCCCCAACAGTTGGACTAGAAGACCTCCAAGGGCCCTCCCAACTCTTGTTATTCTAGTCTATATAAAAGAAATAAAAAGAATAAAGTAGTAAATTAGTAAAATAATATCCCCCCTCCCCGCCCATCCCTCGGCACACTTTCATACAAACCATTTCATGGGTTGAAACTCCTGGGGGGTGGGGTGCCCAAGAGACAAATTCCCAGAGGTGGGGAAGAGTTGATACTTGGAAAGAGTTTCACGGCTAGAGATTTGTCTTGGACTCACAAATCACAAACTACCCGTAATCCTCAACCTTACGACGCTTAGCGAGGGTCTCTCCAGAGGTTACTTGGGACTCAGCTCCAACATGGCTGCACGACCCACCCTTCCTGGGGTCACGTGGCTTCATTTGGGGGGGGGGGCTCAGCAACGGCCCACTTTTACAGCCGTTGGCAAGATTGTGCGAGCACGTTTTGCGATATTTTTCTATATTTTTTAGGGGTGGTGGTGGTGGGGGGGAGGCACTGATTTTGCTCATCCAGATTGTGGAGTGACATTTGCACGCTCTCTTCCGCCTCTTCCCCAATTCAGTTGGTGGAGGTGAAGGGCCCCGGTGATCGGCTTTCGCACAAGCAGACGGTGTGGCTGGACGAGCTGCAGAAGCTGGGCGCGTCGGTCGAAGTTTGCCACGTAGAGGCCGTCGGGGCTAAAAGTCAGCGCCTTGGGTGAAGGAAGGGGGAGTCTCCCCCCCCCCCAACACAGGGATCGGGGATCCAGTGCAATAAAATCTTCCGATACGGCAATGGGTTTCCTTCGCTGCTTCTTTCTAATCCGCTTTGGCTTCGCTTTGAATTTTCCACCCGTGCGCTCACGCTGAAGACGCATTTCAGGCTGAGTGATTGGAAGTGGGCGTCTCCAAGGCCCAGGTCGGCCCATGGGGAGCATTTCCCAAGTTAAAGGACAGCACTTAAGACTTATATACCGCTTCACAATGCTTTACGGCCCTTTAGATGGTTTCCAGATTGTTGTTTTCCCCAACAATCTGGATCGTCATTTTAACTGACCTCGGAAGAACGGAAGGCTGAGTCAAACCTTGAGCCAGTCCGGATCGAACTGCTGACAGTGGGCAGTGAGTTAACCTGCAATACTGCATTCTAACCACTGGGAAAGGAAGGAAAAGAATGGAATTCATGGCCCTCCGTAGCATCCATGGCTGTCACATGAGCCCAACTTCTAATGGTTTCGCCAGAAGCTGGTTGTTAAATTTCAACAGAAAAAGTCCCAGAAGAGGAAGAGGACAGGTTGGTTTTTATTAAAGTCTCATTTATTTGCAATTTCATACATTATGGCAGATGGAAGGAGCTTCTCCACGTCAGCTCAGGCAGGCCCATGCTTAGAACATCAATACTTTAGGTGAGGGGTGTCCAATTTTAAGACTCGTGGACTTCAACTCCCAGAATTCCCCCCGGGCAGCCATTTCCCTCATGCTGGCTGGGGAATTCTGGGAGTTGAAGTCCATTAGTCTTAAAATTTGCCAAGGATACACACCTCTGCTTCAGTCTTCCTAAAGCATTAAAAAAAATGGGATTTCTGTCCAGTCCCATTTTCATAAAGAGTCACAGAATCCCACTTTCCTGATGGCTTAATTTACTTTTCCTTGGAAAAAAAAAGTCAAGCGTGCTTGACTTTTAAAATACACTTTTAAAATTTTTTTTAAAAAGCCAGAATTTAACAGGAAGGACACACAAAAGCACCAGAATTTAATAGGAAGGACCTTCCGCCAAGAGTGAAACACACCTTTAGGATTGGGATCTGCCTAAGAAAATTAAACACCCATGGGGGGGAAAAAAACACACCCAGAGTCACCTTCCGGCATGCTGCAGCTAAAATCTACTTGACAGTATCAAAAGCGGTGGGTTTTTATTATTATTATTTTTACACAAGTCTTAATTACAGCAACCGCCTCCTTCAGCTCAAGCAGCCCTCTTGCTGTTATGCAAACATACAAAAATAACCGTCTCTTGTTTTGCGCAGTTACAAAAACTTCACCGTGGAAAGTACCTGCTTTGAAAAAAATAGTAAGAGTTGGGGGCTGCTCATTGGTGTTGTGGGAGGAATACCCCACCCCATACTTTAAGTTCACAAGCGCCATCGAGTTGGTAGAAGGTAAGACAAGAGCCAGGTGGAAGCAACAGACCATTCATGGTCTCCAAGCAGCTGGTCCTTGTTTTTCAAGTCTACGATGGGCTTTGAAACCTCGAGAGAAGCTCTCCTATTTTCTGGAGCTCCCTAACACAGTGTTTCTCAACCTTGGCAACTTGAAGATGTCTGGACTTCAAGTCCCAGAATTCCCCAGCCAGCATTTGGTTGAGAAACACTGCTCTTACAATTCCTTCTTTGGGGGAAAAGGACCCTTTTGTGCTATCCAGGATGAAGACCAAGGAGCAGCCATCCATCCATCCACCTCAATCAACCAACCTATTCTCCACATCACCGCATGGCACACAAAGGCACTGGCAGAGCTACTGCAATCACGTGGTCAGTCAGGGAAGTTTTGAGAGTTGGGCCATCGCAATCGGACGACGTCAAGAGAAGAGCCAATTTGTGCCCAGGAAAGGGACAGGATATGTGGAGGCTTCAAGAGGTTGCTAAGCCAAACCAACCATGAAACTTTTAAGATGTGTAGAGGTCAACTCCCAGAGGAATACTGGGGAATACTGGAAGTTGAAGTCCACACGTTTTAAAAGTTGGGAAGACTGGTTTTAGAAGTCCTCATCAGCATGTCCCATGAAGGAAAAGGTCATTTAGACCACCTGAAAGGCCAACAGGTTCCCAAGGCCGAATCACTCGCAACTTCCCTTCATTTCTGATCACTTCAAAGAGGTATTTTCACTTAAGACTAATTAAGATTCTATGATCTGAGACACCCATGTCAGGTTCCTCTGCTAAGCACGATGACCTTAACAGTAAATAATGCTCATTTCATGAGGCCTCTTTCCTGCCAAATCAACAGATGTGCTGACATGGGTAACCTAACTGTAGTTAATCTCCTATACCTGCTTCACACACTACCATCACACAAATTCCCATTTGATCAGGGCAACTATTTGAAAGGCAAAGATCCGCCATCCCACAAGGGTTAAAAAAAAAAGTAAGTCACACGTTACAAAAATGCACACAATTTTAAAAAATCCCTGTTAAAAAGAGCGTCGGGGGTACAATAGACATCTCAAAAGTTAATCACCTTAACGTAGTTACCGTTGGGTTTTCTTTTTGCAAAATATATATACTCATCGTCCCGCTTTAATTAGCAAAATTTAATACATCTGAAATGCCGTTAAGACTATTATGCATTAAATAGAGAATCTGTTAAGAAAGCCCCCTTAGTAAAAAAGGAATTGATTTCTCCCACATCCCTACGAAAAATCCTGGACGCAAGAAACTCAACCGTAGGAAAACCAAACTTTTGCTCCCTTGAAGAGGATTGAGATAGAAGCCTTCAGTTATGTCTTTAATGTCATTGAAGGATCAGCAGCTGGGGGAACCACTGTAGAAACCTCTGGGGGAGGGAGGGGAGGAGATCATTAGCAGGCTTGGGAAGGGGACCCCAATTCAAGAGGGGCCAGTGAGACAGGTTGTATATGGCACGTTCAATTCCCAGGTTGACCCACATGGGGCATAGGGGGAAGGGGGTCAAACAGGATCCCTTCCTTCCTGGTCCCGAACAGCAGAACTGTGCCCATGTGCTATCTTGTCTACTGTTGGATCAACTCCAGCATCTCAAAATGTTTGAGAACCTCTGGGGGTGTCCTTTTCTCCCAAAGGAACGGGACACAAGCCGTTTCCCAGGCAGCATCCATTTCACGAAACAGGCTAGGTTTCCATGGTTTCCTGACCAGGCCTTGAAGCCACCTTCCCACTACAAAATGGCGGAAAACACATGTCTACGGCCATGCCCGAGACAAGACAGATGACTAGATGTCCCTGGCGTGTCCAGGTTGCCCCAAATACGCTTGAAATCCCCCCCATGCTGCCCCACCACCCTTCAGGTTCTGCGATCAGGGCCCCGAAACTGATTCAACCACCGTCTGGGTTGAGTTCAACCTAAATCGGTGTTTCTCATTCTTGGCAACTTGGAAGGCAGGTGGATTTCAACTCCCAGCCGTTCTGGGAGTTGGAAGTCCACCATCTTAAAAGTAGCCAAGGTTGAGAAACACTGAACTAAACTGTAAAAAGAGAGAGAGAAAGTCCATAATTTTATATATATATATATATATATATATATATATATATATATATATATATATATATATATATATATATATATATATATATATATATATATATATATATATATATATATATATATATATGAAACCATATTTCCTTCCAAGAATGTTGATTCTAACCAAGCCCATTCGAGGCCCCATTCACAGTCAGTAATACTCAAAAGAGTTGTCAGTTAAGATTTCTTTCCCTGGCTAGAGGATCACAATCCTTAAAGCACCTCCAGCAATCACTACGAAGGAGACCGGGAACGGGCGGCAGAATGTTAGCTTATCAAACGAATAACTGAGTTCCGGGGAAAATACTAACGTCAATGCAAAAAAAGGCACTTTTAAGGCTAGTGTTTTTAAAAAGGTTGTTTTTGCATACGTGCTGATAGAACAGTCTCAAACCACGATGTCTGGAGCCGATGTGGGCAGCCGTTTCTCTTTTTGCCCTTTAACCAGGTTAAGGCCGTAAGATTTTTTTTTTTCCAACTAGTTTTTTTTCTTTCCCGATTCTAATCAGCTAAGAGACACCAACCGTCCCACCAGCAACAACACATTGGCAGCGTACGCAATTCGGGAGGCAGATTTTTGTAAACTACAAGGCAACCTCAAACCCTAAATAAGTAAAATAGAGAGCTGGGCCAAACATAACCATGATGAGCAAAAAGGGAGGCCTAAACTTAATTTTTAATTTACTTCAATGGAAGGGCAAAAGTGGCTAAATTTCTGGCTGAAATTCACAGCAATGTGAACTCTGAAATCCTCATGGGATTGCTCTACCACCGAAGGGGGTAAAATATTGCTCCAGTATTTTGCGCTGGTTAAATCACCCTGCAAATCTTTCTGTTTCTTTCTTTGCTATTTCTCTTCCTCTTGTCAAGCTGCAGGCTTCAGCCAGCAACTCCAAAAGAGGAAACCTCACAAACAGAAACTAAACACAATGCCCAGCTGTTTGATGTATGGGTGTTATCGGTGTGTGTGTGTGTGTGAATCAAGTTCCCTATCAACCAAGACAGCAGGAAGAACTAAGAAAAAGACCCATCAATGGATCAGCTGCAACGTTAAAACAAAACAATAATAATAATAATAATATTCTGTGCATTATGAAAACACGAGGATTTTGCCTTTAAATACTTTGTGCAAAAACATCAAATATAAAGTTCTGGCTAGCGGTGGTCGAATTAAGACCGACGTTTCTTCGGTCTCCGTTCGCTCCCAGGGGTTAGTCTTCGTTGGCAAGGGTCTCGGTGGACAACCAGATTTTGGCACCGCTCAAGAACTTGCTCAGAGGCGTGCCCAGGATGCTGCGCCGGCAAAGGTTGCCCACGGGGGAGAATGGAAAAGCGGAAGAGAGGAAGTCGGCCGTGGCGGGGCCGTCATTGAGCCCGTGGGCTCGGAAATACAGCCGACTCTGGTCCTGCTCGGATGCGTTGGCCAACAACGGGGGGTTGCCGTTGTGTTGCCTCAAGCTCCGGCTCAAGGATTCCACCTCGTCGGCCAACAGAGAGATCTTGTGGAAGGCTGCGATGGAACCGCCGTGCTTGATCTGGGCCTCGGGGACCCAACGGAAGTAGCAGAGTTTCCAGAGTTTGATCTGCGTCCCGGAGAGGCGGGGTAGGATCACGCCGTGAAGGTCCGCTGGCTTGGAGAACCAGTCTCGGAAATACTGTTCCATGCCGTTGGTAGTGTTGTCCATGTGATGAAGGAAGTCGGGTCTTAGTTTGAGGATCAGGGAGTTCCTTCTGGGGAAGAAGTCTTGTTCGTTGATGATGCCGTTCTTGAGGGAGGATGGGAAGCCTCTGAGGGTTGAGCTGTAGTTCTTCTGGGGAGAGAAAGGGGGAATAAGATGGGTTGTGTTTCCCATTGTTCACTGCACCAGATTATGATGAGATCCATGCTAAGTGAATCAAGAAATGCAATTAAGGAAATTGCAGGTATGGCCCATGGCTATCGAGTCCAGAATTCTGCACGTCCCCCCGCAGGACCCTAAAGTAAGACCTCTAGCAACATATTGAGATCCCATATGACCATGAAAGATCTGTCAGGAAAGGCCAAGTTCATCTGTTGTTAAGGAGAGGCAGACAATGGATAGCAGTGATTCTTAACCTTGGCAACTTTAACACATGTGGACTTCAACTCCCAGAATTCCCCAGCTAGCATGAGTTCAATTGCATAGAGAGAGAGAAAGAGATATACAAGCAGTGATAGGTGAAACACACCTAAAGTGTGCAACAGGCAGATAATATTATGAAGAGGCTCAAATAGACACCTCTGCCAGGCCTGCAATTATATTCCTTTTAGAATTTTGGCCTGCCATACTTTCTCTTATTTCATTATGCTGTTTCCTTAGTATAGTTGATGGGATGGGGGAATAGACAGGAGTAGGATTGTGGAATGTATTGTTGTCATTCTTTCCTAGAAGACCAAGGTCGTCTTTTGTCTCCGGACTTTTACACCTGACCGGAAGCAGCTGAGTGGAGACGCCAGCGTGGAAGAAGAAGATTGCACCATGTGATGGATTGTGGGTGTGGGGACAAGATCATGAACTTTTAACTGGGTGGGATTCTGATGTCATTTCCAGCATTGGGATTAACACAGATGTGCTGAGATGTCTGCTTTATTAAATTGGAACTTTAAGGATCGTTTTGCCTTGGACTCTGATTTAATTCTACATGATACTTCGAACGCTGACAACCTCCCTAATTCACAGAAGTATAAGAGTGGGGGGAAAGTCCAGCACAATCAGACTTGCAAAGTTGTTACGACAGCAGCCAATCTCAAATCAAAATAACCTTTGCCTGGAGCTGGTTTTCCGATCCTGACGAGTCCCACACAGACCACCCAGTAGGGGTCATAGGAAGGAAATGCTTTGAAAGAGACTCGCCTAAATGGGTGTCCTACAAGTCGGTCACTTTGCCCCATCCTTACCTTTGATCGTTTAAAGGATTTCACGGTCCCGTTGCACACACAGGGTGTGCTCTTCCCAATGTACAGGGGGTTGTGGAACAACAGGCGGTCCCGCGGTGTGAGCTGAAGGGACCAATCCCAAACGGAAGGGAATTTCAGGCCTTTCTCGTCACCCAGCTGGATATTTTTGCTGATGGCGAATTCCTGGAAGCAACCAAATGAAAACATGTCAAAAGATGCGCAACAGAGGCTCCCTTCCTGGAGTTGAGATTTAAGTCCACTCTAAGGGCTGATAAAGGTTAAAATCAAAGTCCAGCAACGTCACAATCCCACAGCACAAAAGGTTCTGTGCCTCACACACTACCCTTTCCTTGAAGGGTGTAAACCACACAATGGAAAAAGCTCCACTGAACTACAACATGCCATCCTCAGAAACAGCCGTCCCACCTGTAGCTACCACGACAGAAACTCTCCTGCCTCCAGGTAAGGCCAAGCGCTTGGCACATTTCAAATGTTGCCCCATGGCTTGGCCCTTCTTAACACCGGTTGGCCGTATGTTGCACCCACCGTGCTCTGCTTCACTCTCTGATGTGGAGAATTGAAGAGGAAAGTACCAAACAGTGAGATGTGTGTGCTGTCGAACAATATGGTCAAGTAGGCTTCGGAAAACTCGAAGGCCGACGGGTACTGCTCAAGCAGCTGCCAGACACAGTCAAGGAACACCAGGAACAACGGAGACTAGAGGGAGGAGGAGACAACTGGTTAAGATACATAAAACCCCTGCAGAAACTGATTGCAAAACAAATAAAAAGCTTCTTCAAGTTGAGTTCAACTCTTTGTGTTCAAATGTTTTATTTCATTTTTCATTTTCATTTCATACATTCACATATATACTGTGCATGATTGAGGCCATATAACATTGAGCAATAAACACAACCCTCCTTGTATTCCCCAAAATACAAAACCAATATAGCGCTTCAACCCTCCATACACCCTTTCTTTCTCCCCCCTCCAACTTTCCTTTCTCCCCTCCAACATTCCCCTCTCCTACTTCCCCTCCCCCTCTAACGCTCCTTTCTCCCCCTCCCTTCCATCTCACCCTCCTTCCATTCCTCTCTCACTCCCTCTCTGCCCCTCCCTCTTCTTTCCCTCTGCTCCTCACTTCGGTGTATTTCTACTATTATTCAGCTTCTTATTTTATACTAAAATTTTTAAAAAAAAGGCAACAGTATACAAGTGCATTCATGTTGTTTTAAAAACTGGCACAAACTATATTTCCCCCCTCCCCCCTCCCCCCTATGACCCCACCTCCCTTCCCCCCTTCCGACTACCCAGAGCCCGTACCCGGTATAGCTTTTTATCAAACACAGTCTAGAATGTATTAAAACCAAGTAAGTTAAGAAAAAGAAAGAAAAAAGAAGTGGTAAAGAAAAAACAGGGAAAAGAAAAAAGAATAAGAAAGAAAAAGTCAGTAAAATCTCTGCATTGAACTCAGCTTCTTACCATTACACAAACTTAAGCAGTTTACATTGTTCCTAATCTTAATTAATTAATTAAGTTGAGTTCAACTCTTGTTGACTTCATGGACTCAACCATGAGTTGGCGGACTTTTTTAATGATGTCCTTTCATACTTCCTAGTGTCCCCAACAGCTGTGGGATTTCTCTCTGGTTTCCATCCAAGTATGAAGCAGGTTTGGCACTTCATATATTTGTTCAGTGGGAAGATCAAGGTAGATTCACTAAATTCCACCCTTAAATGTCTTGGTCCAAAGCATTTTTCCATTGATTGTACCTGGACTCACAAGAACTCAAGCTGCAAACAGGATTGTCAACGCACGCTGGGTTTGTCCCCTGTTCCCCCGTGTCCCTTGCCCACTCTCCCCTCTTGAACTCATCACATCATTACCTTTTCCGGGTGGAGAAATGCCTAGCTAACTACCCCCTAGATATTTCTTCAAGTTGAGGGTGTTTTCATAGAGCCAAGGTGGCGCAGTGGTTAAATGCAGCACTGCAGGCTACTGCTAGATCAGCAGGTCAGCGGTTCAAATCTCACCGGCTCAGGGTTGACTCAGCCTTCCATCCTTCCGAGGTGGGTAAAATGAGGACCCAGATTGTTGGGGGCAATATGCTGACTCTCTGTAAACCGCTTAGAGAGGCCTGAAAGGCCTATGAAGCGGTATATAAGTCTACTGCTATTGCTATATTGCTATTGCTATCCTGTTACCTCTTTGTCAGATTTCTTCAAGTGATTGCACCTGTCCAGAAACGGGTGTCCTGCCATGACCCACTCCTTCTGAATCAGGCTCTGAAATCCAGCGATGGTCCGAAAATGAGGATCCAACATCACTTGGATAAGAGATGCCACACAGCAGCTTAGGTCTCGCCCTTCTTCCTCTGTGGAAGAACAGATGCGTTGTTAACACAAAACTGCTTCCCGGGGTTGTGTAGCTTAACCAGAGTCCCTGCTCAACAGGCGACCCTCAAGAAATAGGAACATCCATTGCAGAGGAAGTTTCACGGACATTGACAGAAACCAGCTTCAAATGCCGAAGGTCAACAATTAATGCAATTAATCTGGTTTAACGTGTCTCTATACCAGATGAATGCTGGATGAGAGAAGAACAGAGTTCTGTTAATGGCATGGAGTGAAGATAAGTCTATGCAAAAGAACTGGAAGAATTAACTCAGATTAGGGCGTCAACACTCCCTTAAGTAATTATTTTTGCAATAAATGTTTAATTAAGGCCACATAAAGGATGTTACATGAGCATCAACTTGAGTTTTCAAAACAGACTAGCTTACCTTGCAAAATTACTGAAACGTGTTTGCTGTCCAGCATGTAGACCAGTTCTGCAGAAAGCTTCAGGAAGATTCTAGATCAAGAGATCCCAAAATCTAGATTACTTTAGATGAACGTACAGCTCTAAATTATCACACGTCATTTCCAGAAAGTTTAGCTTTAATGCTTGGCAATGCGGATTTCCCCAGAAAGAGATTCCGGTTTTCAGAATTAGGGTCTTCTACAACTGGTGACCATAAGAAAGGCTGAGCGCCAAAGAATGGAAGCCTTTGAACTCTGGTGCAGGAGAAGATGCCTGCGAGTCCTTTGGACTGCAAGGCCATCCAACCGGTCAGTCCTAGAGGAGATCAACCCTGACTGCTCTTTAGAAGAGGAAACTCAAATTCTTTGGCCCCCTAAGGAGAAGGAAGAAGGACTCCCTGGAGAAGAGCCTCATGCTGGGAACGATGGAGGGCAGAAAAAGAAGGGGACGACGGAGAATGAGGTGGCTGGATGGAGTCACCAAAGCAGCCGGCGTGAGCTTCAATGGACTCCAGAGGATGGTAGAGGACAGGAAGGCCTGGAGGAACGTGGTCCAGGGGGGTCAGTGATGGGTTGGACATGACTTCGCAATTAACAACAACTGGTGTAGGTAAGATTCTTTCTGTGGATCGTTTGCAAGTCATATAACTTCTAACTCTTTAATTGACATTTGTTCTTATGGGAAGTGGCCCTCCAGATTTCCTGGAGAGAAGATTCCAACCACTTTACCTACCTCACGTACTCTAGCCAACGCGAATTATCCAGCAAGGACAGCCACTTCTCCTCCGTTTCTTCAAAAGGCTCTGAGAGAGAAAAAGAGAAATTATTTTCAAATACCAGCATTACAGAGTGAGAGGACTCTCTTTGAAAAACAGTCACAGCACAAGAGGTTCCATGTTGCTTAATCATGAATGAGGAGTAGTAGTGATGAACACGTTCCTTGAAGGCTTGCATGCAAATTCCTCCAGGACTTTCAACTAAGTGTTGTGGCCCACCAGCGGCCAGAAGAGCTGGCAGCAGATTCGGACAGCGAGGAGGTTGGGGAGGAACCTGGGCCAGTCCTGGAGTCTGGGGAAGGCTCGGATGAGGGCTCTGTGTCAGAGGCAGAGAGGGGGCCACGGCCATGTGCCAGTTATCAGCTGCCTTCAGAGTCAGACATCAGTGGGGCAGAAGAACAGCTGGAGCCTGTTCCCAGTGTGCACATGCACAGAGTTGCCAGACAAAGGGAGGAGCTAAAGAGCAGGGATCAACTTGGGAGGAAGGCCACAGGTGGACAGTGAATGGCCCCTCCCAGAGGGAATAAAAGAGGAGCGGAAGGGGAGTGGAGTTTGCAGGAGACAATTAGTTCACTTAATTGGTTCGTGACTTTCCGAGACTCCTTGCCAATTTTTGCAGATATCAACCTGTCAGCTCTCTAACCCAGATAAGGTCTGTGACTGTAAATCCTCCCTGGAAAGGCTTTGCTGGAGGTGAATGAGCAGAATTCACGGAAAATTAATAAAAGGGTTTTTTGTTGGGATGAGGATTTTGCTTCGTGCTCTTGGGAAGCCTCAGTCAGAACAGCTTTATGGTGGTGAAGAAGGGTTGCAGAAGAGCTAAAATATTAACCAGTCAATCCATACAGTTGCAGAACTGGAGTCTGAATTTTAAAAGTTATGGTTTGGTTCCAGAATAGTGACCCAGAAGGATGAATAATGTTAAATAGCTTCAATGAGCATTTAATTCTGGTTCTTCTTACAGGTGCTTTTTAAAATTAGAAGTCCATGTTATGTCCCGCCAGAGACACTTATAATATCTCTGCTGTAGAGACATCTAGTGGTCAAGAATTGCCTATTTTCCCTATCTTACTACACAGAAACTCCAGACAAGATACCATTGTGAACAATTAGGACCTCGCTTTGAGAAATATCCATGTCACAACCTTTGGCCAAGGCAGAGTTGAACCCAACTGTTGAAAACCATGAATTGTCCTTCTCTCCCACTTCTATGAAGGTCAAAATATTCTAGTGGTATACTTAGCACAATGTTTTTTTAAATCCTCCCTGGAAAGGCTTTGCTGGATGTGAATGAGCGGAATTCACAGCAAATTAATAAAAAGGTTTTTTGTCAGGACAAGGAGTTTGCTTCATGCTCTCGGGATACCTCTGTCAGAACATTAAACCTATGGGTGGCCTTACTAAAAATATGGTAAATATTAACCAGATTAATTTTTTGCCCCCCAAATAATGCTGTATATATTTAAAACTTTAGGCCGAGATGGGAGCCAAATCTGGACATTCGTCTCCCAGGTGACATGAAGGAAAGTTTTTGCAATATTGCAATCCTCCAGCGGTTATGTTCTCTGGGTCTTCAGAATTAAAAATAATCTGGGGGTATATATTTAGAAAACACAGAAGAAGCCGTTTCTTCTTCTTATCCCATGACTTAATAAGATTGGAGAGTGGTTGCTACCAGATGCTGCTCCGTGTTATTTCAAAAATCCTTTTTGAACTCGTCTTTAAGAAGTTTTAACATGTTTTGCATGTTTTACATCTGCTCGTCTCAGATTTTCTGCCTCTTTGGCAACACGAGGACCAACCCAGGTTCGGAGGGCATTACCATTCACACACAACTGCTTCAGTTTGAGAAAGGCCGTCTGGATTTCTTGAATATTCGGCAGGCATTTCTCCAAGTCAGATTTGTAAACGTCGCTCCTCTGGGGGTGGCTTCTGGTGACGGCGTTGCAAATCCTACGAGGAAAAGGAATCGTAGCAAGGACATCTTTAGAAGTGCCTCGTGACAGCTTCCCCCCACAGCTGGCCCCCAAAGCCCCTTCTCAGCCTGGAGTACAGCTGCAAGCTCGCCCTCCCTCCCCAAGCTGCATCCTGTGGTTGGGCACACCCAACCGCAGGCTCAAAAAAACCCCTGCTAAGCAGCACCAGATGGGCACAGAAAGGGGTGGGTGGGTAAGAGAAGTGACCCCCATCACACCATACTTCAGAACCCAGAGTCAACTCTCTAGTCTTTCTGTGAAGACTTGACAATGTGAAAGAGGGTTAAATGATTTATGAGGATATCCCTTAAACTCAATAAATCAGTTCTCCTCAATTTGATGCTCTAAAATCCATCCATCCATCCATCCATCCATCCATCCATCCATCCATCCATATATCTGCAATTTTCACCACTGGTTATCTGGAGGGAGATGGTGGCTTTAAGAGGAGCCCATCACACAGGATGATAGGGCTGGAAAGGACCTTGGAAGCCCAACTCCTGCCTTAAACCATCTTGGTCAATGGTTGACCTCGCTTTTATTTTGTCTCTCTGCTTTCTCATCGTGGGAAGAAAGTTAGATTGAAAACATGATAAGTGAAAGCCAGCCACCGCAATCCCTACCGTTGGTCTATTTTTCGTTGCTGCAGGCTGTCCTTGATGTGGGCCATTCTCACCAGAGCGTTCCCGTTGGAATGGTTCCAACACCACATCTAGGAAACCAAGGTAGAGGGGGTTAAGTCCCATGTATCCCAACGGCATCTTATGAATCCGTCTTGGTTTTCAAGGGATTGTAACAGATGGAAGATTCAGAAAGCGCCTCTGAGCTGCTGAAAGTGGGTTTTTCAGGGGCTTAATAATAGGGCAAAGAGTAGGGGACCTGGATTGATTTTTGGGAGGGCTCTTGACCCTCTTGGCTACTGTTTTATTTTGTCTGTCTGTCTGTCTGTCTGTCTATCTATCCCAACACACCTTCATTCTTTTGTTTTTGAATTTTTATTTTAAACACATAAACACATCAACAAAAACAAACACATGACTTAAAACAACATAGGAACAAGAAGTTCCATCATATAGCAATAGCAGTTAGACTTATATAGCATTGGCTGAGCCGAAATGGGTGGCCCCATGGGTGTGTTTGTAAAGTGTTGGTGTGTTGCATTGTGAAGTTGGGGGAAGAAAGATAGCAATAGCAATAGCAGTGAGACTTATATACCGCTTCATAGGGCTTTCAGCCCTCTCTAAGCGGTTTACAGAGTCAGCATATTGCCCCCAACAACAATCCGGGTCCTCATTTCACCCACCTCGGAAGGATGGAAGGCTGAGTCAACCCTGAGCCGGTGAGATTTGAACCGCCGAACTGCAGTCAGCTGAAGTAGCCTGCAGTGCTGCATTTAATCACTGCGCCACCTCGGCTCTATTATACAGCAGTTCCGTATCGGTTCCTTTGCAGTTAGTGTTTTCCCTTCTATATGTTTCTATCTTGCATTCATGGTCTCCTTATTCGTTATCCATTTTTTATGTACAATTCTATTTTTATTTATACTTAGCTATTTATAACAAAATATTGTTTACCTATGTTGTGCTTTATATTCTGTCATTTATTCTCTTACATACAATTATAGGTATACATTCACATAGTTATTCTTTTTCTTTGCCATTCTTATACTTTTGTTATTCCATTTAAAAGGTTATAATATACAGTTTGAGTTGTTTTGTTTACCATCCCTAGTACCTGTTGTAACACCACCTTATTTTCCCTTTCTTTTCTCCCTCCCTTCCTTCCTTCCTCCCCTCCTTCCCCTTCCTTCTTCCCTTACCTCTCCCCTACTCCTATCCTTTCTCTTCCCCTTCCTGCCCTCTCTCATTCTCTTTCTCTCCCTTCCACCCTCCTCTCCTTCTCTTTCACACACCTTCATTCTGTTGTATGCCTTCCTAGTTGTCCTCAGAGTAGGAGAAGAGTTAATCTAGGGATGTGTTTCTCAACTTTGGTTGCTTGAGGATGGGTGGCTTTCAACTCCCAGAAATCTCCAGCCAGCATAGGAATTCCGGGAGTTGAAGTCCACCCATCTTCAAGCTGTCAAGAGTGAGGAACACTGATCTATGGTGTCAAAACATCAAGAACCAGACTGTACCCTTTCCAACTGATTTAAGAAGCTTATGCCTTTTAATAAAATTTGTTAGGAAATACCAAACTTTTGATTTTTTTTTTTGGATCCCAAAGTGCACTGCGGGGAGTGGGGGGGGGGAGAAGCACAGAGCACCCCCCCTTGGCTAAAAGAAGACAAACTCATCTGACCAGCCTCCATTCCCTTCAGTCTGATAATCCACCCCCCCTCCCTTCTGTCTCTTTTGACACTTGAGAAAGAAAAGGCCATCGCGCTTCATCTTCGCACTTACTGGCATCCGTCGTCCGGTGAAGGAGTAAGAATACAGCTTCAGATCTTGATCCGCCAGAGAGGAGGGGACCACAAAATATTCTGGAAGACTTCAGAAAGGAAACAGAAAAACAAAACAAAACACCACTCATCTTTGAAAGTGTGAAGTCGGTCCCTTGAATTCCAACCCAATGTTCTGACCGAGGCTCCCCGAGAGCCTGAAGCAAAGTCCTTGTCCCGACAAAAACCCCTTTTATTAATTTCCTGTGAATTCTGCTCATTCACATCCAGCAAAGGCTTTCAAGGGAGGATTTACAGTCACAGACCTTATCTGGCTTGGAGAGCTGCCAGGCTGAGATCTGCAAAACTTGGCAAGGAGTCTCGGAGAGTCACGAACCAATGAAGCGAACTAATTGTCTCCTGCAAACTCCACTCCCCTTTCACTCCTCTTTTACTTCCTCTGGGAGGGGCCATTCACCGTCCACCTGTGGCCTTATTCCCAAGTCGACCCCTGTTCTTTAGCTGTTCCCTTCGTCTGGCCACTCTGCGCATGCGCACACTGGGAACAGGCTCCAGCTGTTCTTCTGCCACACTGATGTCTGACTCTGAAAGCAGCTGATAACTGGCATACGGTTCTGGCCCCCTCTCTGCCTCCGACACAGAGCCCTCACCAGAGCCTTCCCCAGACTCCAGGACTGGCCCAGGTTCCTCTCCAACCTCCTCATTCTCCAAATTTGCTGCCAGATCCTCCGGTCACTGGTGGGCTACAACACCCAAGTTCTTAAAAATAAGGAGCCTTACAAGACGTCTTAGCCCCCCCAAACACACTTTCTCCTTCTGAACAGACATGGGTTGTTATCTCTGAAGGGAAGAGCTGATGGGAAGAAGAGGCGGTGTGCTACGTTTCCCACAGATCCTGCCACTTTCTTATCGAGATTTACCTGGTGGATATCATGTAGCCTTCGTTCACGGAACAGACGCGCCATTCGGAGGCTCCCGTCCTCTTGATCTCTCTATCCCAGTCGGAGAAGGTTTCAAAGAGGGGAGTTTGGTGATGAATACCATAACCACCGCCTCCTCCTCCTCCTCCGGGGTCTATTCCATTCACCTTTTTTGCTGTAAGAAACAAAGCCAGGAGAGTATTTTCATTTCAGAGGAGTGGAAACGCACCGAGGGACGGGGTTTTAGAAGAAAACCGAGAGAGATCAACATTCAATGTGGTGGTTTTTAACAAAGGAGAATAGAAATAGCAATAGCAGTTAGACTTATATACCGCTTCATAGGGCTTTCAGCCCTCTCTAAGCGGTTTACAGAGTCAGCATATCGCCCCCAACAACAATCCGGGTCCTCATTTTACCCACCTCGGAAGGATGGAAGGCTGAGTCAACCCTGAGCCGGTGAGATTAGAACCGCTGAACTGCAGATAACAGTCAGCTGAAGTGGCCTGCAGTGCTGCACCCTAACCACTGTGCCATCTTGGAGATGATGAACTGAAATACTGTAAACCTCAGTGAGGGTTTTTAAAAAAAAACTGCAGTGATCATCAGGCTAACTTCCCCCAATTCTTTAACTGTTTCTCCCGGTCTGGGGCTGTGACCGTTTTTGTGGTTTTGTGGGTCCGTTTGCCCATCTGCAAGTTTCTGATAGGACCAAATGTCTTCCATAACTTCATGGCAGAATCGGTATGGCTCATGTTAAAAGTTGGGATGGATCCGTTTCACTTGTTCCTAGAATAGCTGCGTCTAATACAGAATAAAACTAATGGGTTGACCTTCGAATCACCTCATTCCTGAACTCCAGAGATTATTCTGAAGGTCTTCAGTGAAGAAGTTCTAGAAGTAATGAAACTTCTAGACATTTAGACACCCCAACGACATTTCTAGAAAATGGAAGTAACCGATAAGGTTGGCCACTAAGTGGAGATGGTTGCCACTCAACTCAACAGGAATAGCCAAGATCTGGGCAGAAAGTGGTTGAGTCTCCAGAAGACAACCTTGGAAAATCCTTCTAGACCAGGAGAGAAGCCAATCACCAACCGAAGGGAGGACTTATTCAGATGCCCACTTAACCAAGACACATAAACAGAAAGAACTGATACATTTGCGGCTATCGAATATTCTCTGTGGAGTTGGATTCTCATTGATGACATGACCTAGTTGTCAGGGCTGCAGCCATCTTTTCTTGTGGGTCTTTGGCCTGCCATACTTTCTATTATTCTACTATGCATTTTCCATTGTGGGGAAAATGGAGGGGAGGGGGGATTGTACGGAGTTAGATGCTATGTAGCCATAACAAAATTCTTTCTAGAAAGCCAAGGTCATCTTTTGTCTCTGTACCTGACCGGAACTGGATGGGTGGAACTGCCAGCATGGGAGTGGATGATTGGACCATGTGATGGACTTGTGGGTGTGTGGGGCAAGATCTTGAACTTTCAACTGGGTAGGGAAAACCTGAAAGCTTTCAGATTCAGGTTTTCCCAGATGTGCCAACGTGGCTCTCTTAATAAATTGGAACTTTTGAGCCATACTTTGCCTTGGATGTGGATTTAATTTTGGATGCTATTTGGAACCTTGACACCAGTTGCATCCTGAAACATCTGCAAGAAAACCACCGAGCTCAGAGATCACCAAGAACTCTGCGAACTTCCAACCTTGAGCTACAGGGATTGCCTTCTATTAAATCTTCCTCTGCGTTACTTTTACCAAATCGGATGAATGCAGAAGGAAGACTATCCCTGGCACAAGGCCAGGCGGCTTCTTGGCACCAGCAAATAACTTCCGTCCAAGTTTAATCTCCAGGATTCGATTTAAAAAGACCCCCGCACCTGGCGTCTCAAAGGGTCTCCCTTACCTGGATTGTGATATTTCTTGCCCACATATTCAAAGGCAAAAAGGAGCTGGAGGTCTGCCGGTTGTGAGTAGTGTGCTATTGCAAGACACACCTGAAGAAGAAAGGAGAAAGAATCTTTAGATGAGAGCAAGCTGGCCAGAACCCCTTAGGCATTATTTTCAGAAATTACGAAGAAGGGGCAGAAAAACAACCACGAAAGTCAGCAGAAATGGCCTGCCTCTAGGAATGCTTGCAACTTTGATTTCCTTCCCCACACACCCAGTGGGGGGGAAAAAACGTCTAACTTGTTAGCTGTTGATGCTCACAAGGGCAACTGCACACAGTAACGCCTTTGTCGTGGGTTTTAATGGATGCCTCTTCTTATTAGTAGCCGAGGCTGCCAATGGCTTCCATTGTGTGTCGTGGAAAAGGAAAAAAGGTCAACATTTCTTTTCCCGTCTACCGAGAGAAAATATTTCAGGGATTAATCATGTTCTTGTTGTTTTTTTTTTCTGAAGCGCTTAGGGTGCAAAAGAAAAGGGAAGCTTGGGGAAAAAAATATCTTGGGTTGAAAGTGACCGCCTCAACTTTCAGTTCCTACTTTCTGAGAATTCAGCAGCCCAGATGAAATAAGCTGAGAATCAGGGTTTGGGGGGGTGTTTAAAAAAAAACCATTCCTACAGGAGATCCAAAAGAAAAAATTGTGCTTTCTGTGTCCCGCACCGCTCAGCTGGACTCTCTTTGTAGACCAGGGGTGCCCAAACATGGCAACTTCCAAGACTTGTGGACTTCAACTCCCAGAATTCCCCAGCCAGCATAACTTACTCTCTTACAATCCCTTCCTCTGCAATCTCCCCACTTAGATCAGAGGTCTTCAAACTTGGCCACTTTAAGACTTGTGGACTTCAACTCCCAGAATTCCCCAGCCAGCATAACTTACTCTCTTATAATCCCTTCCTCTGAAATCTCTCCACTTAGATCAGAAGTCTTCAAACTTTGGCCACTTTAAGACTTGTGGACTTCAACTCCCAGAATTCCCCAGCCAGCATAACTGACTCTCTTGTAATCCCTTCCTCTGAAATCTCTCCACTTAGATCAGAAGTCTTCAAACTTGGCCACTTTAAGACTTGTGGACTTCAACTCCCAGAATTCCCCAGCCAGCATAACTGACTCTCTTGTAATCCCTTCCTCTGCAATCTCTCCACTTAGATCAGAGGTCTTCAAACTTGGCCACTTTAAGACTTGTGGACTTCAACTCCCAGAATTCCCCAGCCAGCATAACTTACTCTCTTACAATCCCTTCCTCTGCAATCTCTCCACTTAGATCAGAAGTCCCCAAACTTGGCAAATTTGGTATTCAAACTTGGAATTCTGGGAGTGGAAGTCCACAAGTCTTAAAGTTGCCAAGGTTGGAGACCCTTGTTGTTGTAGACAACCTGCTCTGTTTTCATCTCTCCTCTGGAAGGCCATTCATGCAATCATCTGCCTCTTTCTGGAAGATCAGAACAAGGCTTAGATTTGATATTCAATTAAGCCTGGCTTATTTGATAAGTCAATAAATAACGCGGTCACGTCAAGTCATTCAGCCCAAATCAAAACGAACCACATCCTGCCTTCAACCATGTTTACTGGAGCCCGAGTAACATCAACACCACCGCAGAGGACCCAAGAGAACTGGGGCAAGCAGAAACACAGGCGTGAGATGGAAAGCTGAGAAGATGTCTCTGGCATGGACCTCATCTTCTAGCTAAAAATATCCTGCATCCGATCGTCAAAGCAGCTTCCAGGTTGCTCCTCAGGCAGATGGTTGTTAAGAAGGATCAGAGCCACATTGATCTTATTCTGACGGCTGAAAAAATCAGCCGTGTGCTGGGAAAAAGGATCGAGCCAAAAGCTGGTAAGATGTCTTGGAGGATTAGAGGAGGGTCAAAGCCTCCTGTTTACATGTTCCCTCGGATGAAAAGAATTATGTGTTTCCTGCATTGATTAAATCATAAGGAAATATGGGAGCTGCCAGGACGTCTCTCTGTGCCAAGGAACTAGCAAGCTAGTCAACCCATGAGGATATCAAACTAAAACTTGACATGGGAAGCAATCCAAAATATACCAGCTAAGGACATGTAATGCTTGGCTTTTGCCCAGATTTCTAAGCTAATCATCCACCATGTTAAAGGTAAAGGTTCCCCTCGCACATATGTGCCAGTCGTTCCCGACTCTAGGGGGCGGTGCTCATTCTGTAAGAGCCTGCACTGTCCGAAGACGTCTCCGTGGTCATGTGGCCGGCATGACTAAACGCTGAAGGCGCACGGAGCCCTCTTACCTTCCCACCAAAGGTGGTCCCTATTTTTCTACTCGCATTTTTTACCTGCTTTCGAACTGCTAGGTTGGCAGAAGGTGGGACAAGTCACGGGAGCTCACTCCGTTACGCGGCGCTAGGGATTCGAAGCGCCGAACTGCCGACCTTTCTGATCGACAAGCTGAGCGTCTTAGCCACTGAGCCAGAAATAATTATTTCTCACTCCTTGACACGTGTAGTCTTCCATTCCGCTGTTGGTGTGCGCAGAAGTTCACAGGTACGTGATTTGTACAAAAGGGCCCGAAGTAACACAACCCAGATTATTTGCACTATACGTGTTGTGAGTCTGGCCAGGGTCAACATTTGGAAACACCGACGTGAGGAACACGCTGACAGTGCCTCTCTGTATTCTATGCTCACATTTTGTGAGGTGAGGGGGAAAAAAATCTATTTTAGACCATTAAATAAGATTAACTCAGTCCATGTCTGCTTCAGGATGTTAAGATATTTACAGTTTCCAGCAGCTGGAGAGAAAATAAAAAACCCATCCTTGCTTAAACACACAGCTGTACGAGAAATTTAAACCAAGGTGCCAACTAGAGGCACATACTATATTCAATGATCTTCTTGTTCTGGTTCTTTCCCCCTCCTATTTTTTTTTAAACCTAAGCTCAAAGATTCATCTGGGAGGTTTTATATACGTGCAGGAGGAGGTTGAATGATCTGCCAGGAAAATCCTTGACGCCAACCAGCCAGGAGAAGCTACTTGTGAATTTTTACAACTGCTTTTCTGAGGAACGGGGGATGAGAGGAGAGTCGAGCCTTATCCCAGATCTCAGTTCTTGATTGAGTATTTGTTTGTTAAATTTCTATTATTCGATGAGTGGAGGGAGCCCCCTTATGGAGTACTGTGGAGCCATTACCATAGCAACTCCACTGTGCTGTACAGTAGAAGCCATTTGAAGGCACAACAGGCTATATCTTAAGCAAACACACACCCCAAGGGGTGTTAGGGGTGTCTTTTTTAAAAAAAACATATTTTTAAACATATTTTTCTCATTCCCGCCGTTGCAAAAGCATTTCCTTCGTTCAACATTTCCCCTCTGCCTGCTGTTTCGACTCTAGATATTCGAGATACAGGTACCTTTTTAGCACTTTCCGGTCCGGCTTCATCAAAACGAAAACGGACAATCCGAAAGTCCTTGCAGTAAATAATCAATTCCGTTGGGTTAAACTTCAGCTTCTGGTTGGGGCCCAGGACTTTCTGCTTCCTCTTGGTATCGTTCACTGCGGAGAAAAGGAGGGAAGAGGCGCGAGAGATCGTAACTTTCCTTTAAAACAAAAACATATCAAGCTCATGCTTGATAAAGGCTGTTAATATGGGTTTTTGTTTCTGCAATTTATCCATTTCTGCACTCAGTTCCTAACTAGTAGAGCGTTTTAGTAACTCACTAACCGATAACTTGGCGTTGCCTGGGTATTTATTTATAGGGGGAAAATATCCGGACCAAACGTAATTTCTAATGTTGGATTTTCTCCCTTACCAGAGGGAGCCCCCTTGTGGAGTACTGTGGAGCCGTTACCATAGCAACTCCACTGTGCTGTACAGTAGAAGCCATTTGAAGGCACAACAGGCTATATCTTAAGCAAACAGACACCCCGAGGGGTGTAAGTGGTGTCTTAGCCACACAGTATTTGTTTCTAGAGAGTAAGTCATCTGTGTACCAACTTTGGTTGAAATTGCTTGAGGTATTACAGAGTTATGCTGGAACATACATATACACACAGATATGCACATACATTTATATATATATATAGAGAGAGGATAGATAGATTTGTCCTTTACCTGTGACAATTTGTTCTACGCATGTCAAGGCAACATCGTGTTCTCCGAGGAGAAGATTTCTGTATTGGAACTTCTGAAATAGAAGAAAGTAAATCAGGATAAACACATGCAGGTCGTTAATTTTAGTTGTGTCTTGCTGCACAAAGGACAAAATTAGCTAGGTTATGGATTTTCTTTGGGGGGAGGGAGAGAAAATGCTATTAGATGTCCAGACTCGCCTTATAGGGAAGGTGGGCATTATTTTAAAAAATAAATAAAAATAAAATATTATAGTTTATTGTTCTGTCCCCCCTTCACCGCTTGTTAACAGATGACAGGCAAACAAACTTAAAAGGAACTTTCTTTATCAGTTCTCGGCTCAGACTGGCTGCGAGCCCAAAAATAACATAAATACAAGTCTCCGACAAGAATGCAAAACAAAACTCTTACAAGCAATGCACTTCTCCAAGTGTATCCTTGAATCAGGGTTACAGAAAGCCAATCACTTCTCCAAGTGTCCTTCAAATAAACCACGACCGATGATCAATCAATGTTGCACGAATGAATGAACGTTGACTCCTGCAACCAGGGCGTGACACCATCCGTCCTTTTATCTCCAAAACCCCACTAACGAGCCCCAGCTGCATCGTTAATCTTGCATCCCGAAAAGACTCACAGAAGACTGCTGCTGAGTCACAACAGTTTATATACAGGTAGTCCTCGACTTACAACAGTTCATTTAGTGACCGAAGTTACAACGGCACTGAAAAAAGTGACTTATGACTGTTTTTCACACTGTTGACTGTTGCAACATCCCCATGCTTGGCAACTGATTCGAATTACGACAGTTGCACTGTGTCGGGGGGTCACGGGATCCCTTTTGCGACCTTCTGATGAGCAAAGTCAACAGGGAAGCTGGGTTCTGCAGTGATTCACTTAACAACGATGCCAATAAAGGTCAAAACAGTGGGGCAAAACTCATTTGACAACCGTCTCACTCAGCAACATATATTTTCAGCTCAATTGCGGTCGTAAGTTGAGGACTCCTGCAATTCCCAGTGTCACATATATTACGATTTAAACTCGAAGAAAAAAGTTATGGTTTTTGTTAAGATCGCCCATCCCTGATTCCTGGCTGTTTGGACTCGCAGCTGATGTGAGTGCAGCTGCCCAGATACTGTCGGATTCCAGATTTTCCATCTCAAAATCTCAACCTGTCACTGGGATTCTTTCCAAAGTCATTTGAAAGCACTTCCTGTGGTTCCATTCTTATTTATACTAGCAGGTCCTTATTTAATTTCAGCGTCTAGATCAGTGTTTCTCAACCTTGGCAACTTGAAGATGTCCGGACTTCAACTCCCAGAATTCCCCAGCCAGCGAATGCTGGCTGGGGAATTCTGGGAGTTGAAGTCCGGACATCTTCAAGTTGCCAAGGTTGAGAAACACTGGTCTAGATCCATATTGCAAAGTTTTATATAAGGATATTTCTAAAAAAAAAACAACCTATGTGCAGAATCCTAGGGCTACCCGGGATCTTGGGGGGGTGGTCTTGTAAGCCCAACCCCCCTCCCTGCCCCAGGGGCTTATATATTTTAAAGATCCCCTTTTCTTTTCTTTAAAAAGTGCTTGCTTCCTTTTCTTTCATCCTCTCCCCCACAAAAAAAACAAACCCTAAATAACTATCTGCCTTTGCTAAACTTCCAAAGAACAAATTCAGGGAAGCGAGTTAACTAGACCAGGCAGCAAGAAGCTTGCAAAATCTGGAGACTTTCGATCGAGTGATTTCCCTGCGCTGTATTGCAAAATTGAGAATTGCACAGCAGGACTTAAAAAGCCGAGTTCAAAGAGGGTTTCCTCTACTCGTCTACGAGAGGAAATCTCCTGGCCACGTGTGGGGATCCCACACATGGGGCTATTACAAAAGAGAAAGGGGGAAACCCAGTTTAACTGCCAAGTTAAACCCATGTCAATTAAACTGGAGAGAGTGGAAAGGAAAGGTAGAGGCAAGGAGGAAGAGAGAAGACAGGAGAGAGAGGGAAGTAAAAAGGGAGAGGAGAAGGAGAAAGGAGGAGTGGGAAGAGGAGAAGGAGAGAGGTAGGGGGAGTAGAGAAGAGAGGGATGGCAGAGGGAAGAAAGGAGGTACGGAGGAGGAGAGAGGGAGAGGAGAGAGGGAAATAGAAGGGAGAGGAGGAAAAGAAGGAGAGAAAGGAGGAGTGGGAAGAGGAGAAGGAGAGAGGTAGGGGGAGTAGAGAAGAGAGGGATGGCAGAGGGAAGAAAGGAGGTACGGAGGAGGAGAGAGGGAGAGGAGAGAGGGAAATAGAAGGGAGAGGAAAAGAAGGAGAGAAAGGAGGAGTGGGAAGAGAAGAAGGAGAGAGGTAGGGGGAGTAGAGAAGAGAGGGATGGCAGAGGGAAGAAAGGAGGTACGGAGGAGGAGAGAGGGAGAGGAGAGAGGGAAGTAGAAGGGAGAGGAGGAGAAGGAGAGAAAGGAGGAGTGGGAAGAGGAGAAGGAGAGAGGTATGGGGAGTAGAGAAGAGAGGGATGGCAGAGGGAAGAAAGGAGGTACGGAGGAGGAGAGAGGGAGAGGAGAGAGCGAAGTAGAAGGGAGAGGAGAAGAAGGAGAGAAAGGAGGAGTGGGAAGAGGAGAAGGAGAGAAGTAGGGGGAGTAGAGAAGAGAGAGATGGCAGAGGGAGGAAAGGAGGTACGGAGGAGGAGAGAGGGAGAGGAGAGAGGGAAGTAGAAGGGAGAGGAGGAGAAGGAGAGAAAGGAGGAGTGGGAAGAGGAGAAGGAGAGAGGTAGGGGGAGTAGAGAAGAGAGAGATGGCAGAGGGAAGAAAGGAGGTACGGAGGAGGAGAGAGGGAGAGGAGAGAGGGAAGTAGAAGGGAGAGGAAAAGAAGGAGAGAAAGGAGGAGTGGGAAGAGGAGAAGGAGAGAGGTAGGGGGAGTAGAGAAGAGAGAGATGGCAGAGGGAGGAAAGGAGGTACGGAGGAGGAGAGAGGGAGAGGAGAGAGCGAAGTAGAAGGGAGAGGAGAAGAAGGAGAGAAAGGAGGAGTGGGAAGAGGAGAAGGAGAGAGGTATGGGGAGTAGAGAAGAGAGGGATGGCAGAGGGAAGAAAGGAGGTACGGAGGAGGAGAGAGGGAGAGGAGAGAGCGAAGTAGAAGGGAGAGGAGAGAGCGAAGTAGAAGGGAGAGGAGAAGAAGGAGAGAAAGGAGGAGTGGGAAGAGGAGAAGGAGAGAGGTAGGGGGAGTAGAGAAGAGAGAGATGGCAGAGGGAGGAAAGGAGGAACGGAGGAGGAGAGAGGGAGAGGAGATAGGACAGCGGTAAAACAGGGTATAATATGGGTGTATTGAAAGCAGAAGAGCAAAGGATAGCTGTTCTGGATTAAGGAATGATATAATAATGGACAATTCAAAATAATTTCTGTTTAGATGTAATGGTAGACTTGTGCTTATATGTATGAAATTAAAATAAGATAAACTTTCCCCCCAAAAAACAACAAAGATGCTTTTTCAAAAGGCAACTGGACTTTCGTGTTCTTTCCCACCCACCCCCCTTGAAAATGTTTCACTTCGCTTCCAAGGAGCTTCTGCAGTTCTGACTGAACTGACCCCTTGACTGGAAGTCCTGGGACGGGTGTGTGTGTGTGTGTTTGTGTCTCAGAGGAGAAGCGAAACATTTTCAAGGGAAAAAAAGCAAGACAGTTTCTGTTGACTTTTGACACCCCCCCCCCAAAAAAAGAGAGAGAGAGCATCTTTAGGACAACCTGGAGGATTGAGACATTTTGCCAAGTTAAACCACAGTTTCTTGGGTGACCCCCACCCCACCTCTGATCGCGGCATCCGACCGACCTGAAGAGGGAGAGTGTCGTCTGTAATGAAGGATATCTTGAAGTTGCTGCAGACCAGTTTCCCCAGAGGTCGTATTGGCTGGTGTCCGTTGCGATGCATTTCCTCACAAAGTTCACTTCGTTGACCACAATTTCGCCTGGAGAGAGAGAAAAGAAAGTTAGCCGGATCCCTGGATGAAATCAGCGGTTCTTTTTTTTTTTTTTAAGTTTTTTTAAATTTTTTATTACATATTTATAAACAAAAGCATTGTCCGGGTTTCCCCCTTTTACATCTCCTGTTATGCATAGTTCATTTTACATCATATTTTCATTTCGCCTTTCAGTCATCTTATTTTTATGTGAATGTATATCTATAACTGTAAGAGAATAAATGACAGTAAAAATATAAAGCATAATAGAGGTAAATAATATTTGGTCATAAGTAGCTAAGTTTAAATAAATAAAGAAATGTACATAAAAATGGATAACGAATAAGGAGATTATGAACGCAAGATAGAAATGTATAGTAGGGAAAACACTAACTGCAAAGAAACCGATTCGGAACTGCGGTATGATATACGATGGAACTTACTGTTCCTATGTTGTTTGTAAGTTATGTGTTTGTTTTTGTTGATGTGCTTATGTGTTTAAAATAAAAATTTATAAATATATATATATTTAAAAAAAGAATTAATTGAGCTTTACTCCTCGTTCATAAAATGCCAATCCAAAAGAATAGTTTATTTTTAATATTTTTCTATTCCCCGACCTCAAACTTATAAGGACCGAAAGTGAGAAAAAATGCTCTTTCAGGAACAATTCGATTCAATCTGAAAAGTCTCTATTTGCAGGTAATTGAACATTGTCTAAATTTAGCCACAGTCCGGCACCATTCTCCTTCCGTTTTGCAAGCACAAGCTGTTCCAAGCACTGAATGATAATCATGTGCAAATGACTCAAACATGTCAGAGGCAAAAAAAAGAGGCTGCATTTGTTTTCCAAAAACCCAACAACACCCAGCAACACAAATTATATCGGCAGAATCCAGACCAGACTTAAGAGCCACACAAAGTCCTCGGCGAGAGGCATGTAAATCAAAGACACAAATAATCCAGAACAAAGATTTGCTGGGAAACTGGAGCTCTGGCTCAGATGCAAATTATTAAGAAGCGGAGGCAGCATCTGAATTTCATAACACATCAATGTGTTTATTTATTCATCCGGATTTATTAGATGCTGCGTTCCTGAAAGGAAAGGGAACGATTTAGCTGGGCAGAGAGACAGAGAGAGAGAGGGACGGGTTTTGGCAACGAGAGAGGCTTCCAGTCTTGGTTACAATGATCGAACTCAGATTTGTCCTCATTTAACACCCGACTTGAGCATCGTCCTTCTCTAACATCAACCAGGAAATTCCAGAAAGGTCTAACACAGGAAATATCAACATGTTAGCATCTGACATAAAAGGCTGGAATGCGGAGCTGAGGAGAGATGAAAAGAGGGAGGGGGGAATATGGTAAACCTTAAATTTGAAGTGGGGCTCACGGTCAGTAAACGGAGTCAGCCCTGGGGGTGAAATAAGTCGCGGTTCCCTTCTGTAAGTTGGTGGAGATCTGAACCCCAAATGCTTCTGAACTTCATTTACACCATTCACTCTGCAGAAAAGACTTCCATGCCGAAAATGGCCTATAAATAGGAGCGTATTTGCATTTTCTGGGTGGAATGAAGGCGTCTGCCCCAAGCTTTTGTGTTTCGGGATGTGCTACCATTTTCCTTGAGGTTGAAATGCACTTGTTGATTTGACCCTCCTGTTTTAACAAAAGAACTGGTGGGAAAGGAAATTCCAGCCAAAGAATCTGGCTTCTGCAAAGCCACCCTTGGGCTGCAGGATTATAAACTTTATATCTGCTTAGCGTTCGACAAGAGAAGCAAGGGAGAAAGAAAGGCCTTCCTTTACTTGACAGTGGAGAACGACTGTTACCTACCGATGTTAAAGCTTTGTTAAAGGAACGTTAAAGCCTTCCCTTTGCTCATTCTTTAGGGCAGTGGTTCCCAAACTTGGCAACTTTAAGACTTGTGGACTTCAACTCCCAGAATTCTCCAGCCAGCAGAGTTGGGAGTTGAAGTCCACAAGTCTTAAAGTTGCCAAGTTTGGGAACCACTGCTTTAGGGAAGTAGAAGGGTAGGATCAATCACAGCTCACAGATCCCTTCTGCATTTTAAGTTGATGTTGTGCAATTCTACTGTCAATGTTTTGATGGGTACGTTGCCAACAAAAATATCTGATGTCTAAAGGCACAGCGAAAGTCCATTTAGTAAGCAATGAAGAGGAAAGTCCTCTATGGACCTCACATTCTAGGTCAGAGGTGTGTGTGTGTTTGTGTGTGTCTTCAAACTTGGCAACTAAGCTAGTTGAGGAATTCTGGGAGTTAGAAGTCCCAGGGTGGAAGTTTGAACTTCCAGATTTGCAAGACTGATGCCAGCTCTGCCAGGTAAAACCAGGCGAGGGAACACGGATTAGACTGATTAATTCTGTTTGATTGGAAGGCTACTGTAAGCAAATCTTGGCATCTTGCGGATTTTAGCTGGCGATCCTGGACACACAGCAGTCCGCTAGGATTATATAATATTTGGGTGGGAAACGTGCTTAAAACCCTAACTTTACAATCTCCTGCCAATGGAGCTTTGCTGTGGTGACCTCATGGAGATGCCCACCAAATGCAGAGAAGAGTAACGAAGAGGATTAGGGGAATGGAGGCTAAAACATATGAAGAACAGTTGCAGGAACTGGGGATGTCTAGTTTAACAAAAAGAAGGACTAGGGACAATGATATCCCTAGAATAAAAAGAAGGACATGATATCAATGTTCCAATATCTCAGGGGTTGCCACAAAGAAGAGGGAGTCAAACTATTCTCCAAGGCACCTGAGGGCAGAACAATCAGCAATGGGTAGAAACTAATCAAGGAGAGAAGCAACTTAGAACTAAGGAGGAATTTCCTGACAGTTAGAACAATTAACCAGTGGAACAACTTGCCTCCAGAAGTTGTGAATGCTCCAACACTGGAAGTTCTTAAGAAGATGTTGGACAACCATTTGTCCGAAATGGTGTAGGGTTTCCTGCCTAGGCAGGGGGTTGGACTAGAAGACCTCCAAGGTCCCTTCCAACTCTGCTATTCTATTCTATTCTAAATATTCTTGGCCACCTTATGGAGTTTACCTGCAGAAACCTTGAAAAAGCTGGGGATTAATTCAATAACTGCAGATCTAACAGGCTTCACGAAAAGCATTGCAAAAGTGGGGAGGACATGGTTGCAAGAAGGGAGGAGAGAAACGGCCCACTTGTGACCTTCAAGGCTGCCAGAATGAGATAAGGAATCAGAGTTAACTCAAAAAGGGTATTTTTTTTCCTTTTACGTTGCCCAATCATTTAGCACGAGAAAGTCCTCTTCTCCCCTTCAGGCAACTGAATTTAGGAATATCTCTCTCCAGCTCACAACTGCCTCCCCCTCTCCCCTTGTTACGCAACCACATTCCCCATAAAGGCCACGTTTCTCTGAAAAATTACATCATCCTTTTAAAATTTATGGCCGGCTTAGGATTTTCAAGATAAGGTGCCTGTCTGGACAAGATTCCTTTGAGATCTTAGCATCTGCTCACTCTCTTCCCATGGCCAGTACTAGGAAAACCCACGGACATAGGTAGAGAAACCAAAGGCATCAATGCAAGAGAGGGACAAGCATGGGAAGCTCCTCTCTGCTGGTGGCATGATTATTTAGTTAAAAGTTTGCTCGAGTAACTCAAAAGTCACTCCCCAAATTCAAATCTACCCAAGCGTCACTCTGTGCAACTGATAGGCTAAGCCAGTGTTTCTCAACCTTGGCAACTTTTAAGATGGGTAGACTTCAACTCCCAGAATTCTGGGAGGTGAAACCCACCCAAGTTGCTGGCTGGGAAATTCTGGGAGTTGAATTCCCCAGCCATCTTCAAATGACTAGCTGCGGAATTCTGGGAGTTGAAGTCCACCAACTTTAAGCTGCTGAGGTTGAGAAACACCGCCTTAGCCTACAGAATTCTTATTCCAACCGACCATTCGGAGCAAGAAAGCGTTAAGAAAAACATCTTCAACACTCAATGCTCTCTTCTCGACTTGCATTCAACTCTTTGCAAGTTTAATGCAAAATATCTGCGCGTCCAGAAACAGCCAATGAATATTGGCAGACATTTGTTAGATTGTCTTTATTGTCTCCCCGATTCGTAGCAGGAAGCAGCTTCTCCGTCTGCAATGAGCTTTGGGGGATTTTATAGCAGATAACCGAGCAGCTGGAGAGGAGAAAATCCCTCTCCTTTGCACCGTCAGGCTAAAGCAGGCACAATCCTCCTCCATCCCCGTGGGTTATTTGCAGAAGTAAAGGTCACAAGCCTGCCGGGCGCTTTAATTTTGCGCCCAGTGCCAACTGGCAAAGAAAGGAATACAGCTCTCCTTTCTTCCTTCGTGGAAGTGGGAAGAAGCCGTCTGCTTGAAAGCAGATGATCAGGTTTGGCGAATAAATCCCAAATATGCATCGTTTAAAAAGGACCGCTTCTGAAAGCCAGAGGGCCTTCGAAGGGAGAAAATCAACTGGACAGGTGACCTGTTGCAATAGGTAGAACAAAGAGCCACAGAGGTACAACGTTCGTGCTTGGCCAGTCAAAGGAAGAGAGGAACATTGTGGTTTGTGAAAAGGAGCAACAAACACCGAAAAAGGAAATCAGGCCCTTAAGGAACAACTGGAGTCTTGCAATCTCTTAAAAGGCTCAGTCTGGAATGTTTACACCTGTCTGGAATGTTTACCTGGTAGGAGGGCAGGCTCCAGTTTCTTAAGTCGGGGCTCCGGAATGATCTTGTCTTCAGCCTGAAAAACAGGAGGAGAAGGGCAAAAATATGCCACAATAAATAAAATAAACTGAATTCAGGTCAATTCAATTCAATTCAATTTATTACATTTATATGCTGCCCTTTTCCCCCGGAGGGGACTCAGGGCGGCTCACAACTCAACCAGGGAAGGGGAATACAGACAAAAATTTTTAAAAAAAACAAAGCATAACACTACATAATTTAAAACATACGACAGCCATACCATTCGAGACGGGGGCAACAGCTCTTTAGCCCCAGGCCTGCCGGAATAGCCAGGTTTTAAGGGCTTTGCGGAAGGCCTGGAGGGTGGTGAGGGTGCGAATCTCCACGGGGAGTTCGTTCCAGAGGGTCGGAGCAGCCACAGAGAAGGCCCTCCTCCGGGTAGTTGCCAGTCGGCATTGGCCGGCGGATGGAATTCGGAGGAGGCCTAATCTGTGGGATCTAATCGGTCTAGTGGAGGTAATTGGCAAGGTCATCCTTGACTCATATAGCGACTGTTTGGAATTACAACAGCATTGGGGGGGGAAAAGTCCTCGCACATACAACTTTTCCTGCATTCCCAGACAACGTGATTTAAAATTTGGGCGGTTGGCAACTGGAATTTAGGATGCTTGCAGCATCCTGGAGGTCACATAAGCACCAACAGCAACCTTCCCAGCCATCTTCCCACCACAGAAGTTGGGAGAGAAGCCAGATTCACTTAACGACGAGGTGATTTACTGAGCAGTTGCAGTGATTTGCTTAACAACCATGGCCAAAAAAAAGGTCCTTAACATTGGGCATGACTTAGGTTAACCATTTCCTGGCTTAACAACAGAAAAACTAGTTCCAATTGCGGTTGTGCGTTGAGGTCTACCTGCGCTGGGCTGGCTGGGGATTCTGGGTGTTGAAAGTCTTAAAGTGAAGCAACTGTAGGGACAGAGCAACCACAGAATTCAGAAAGGACCACCCTAACACTGGAGCATTAAGTGATTCGTAAAAGTGACCCAGCCGGTTTGAGCCACCCTGGTGTCCGCTTTCCTTTGTCTCTCCGAATTTTCTTTGTGTCCCTTCTTTTAAAACCAGCCAACTCCATCCAAAACGTTTTGGAATTCAGAGGCTTCCCCCAACAATAAAGCTTTGCTGCTTTATTTACCCTCAAGGCTCTTTTCATTCTGAAGTACCCTTTCCAAAAATAACTCCTTGGCTTGTTACAATAATTAGTTATATGCACACTTTGAGCCTGACAATGAAAACAGGGCATTTCCGTAAACGAAAACCCTAATCCAGGAGCATCTTATTTTTCCAAAGAGAGTCTCGGTTGGATTTTGAACCTCTGGGTTGACTTTCTCGTGAATTTAAAGAACTGGAGAATTTAAATGAGGAGGAGCTGCACATCCACAAGGCTAAATACGAATTTTACTTTCCAGGGCGTTTATTTCATTAGGCGACTATGACCAAAAAAAAACCCCTCCACCTCTTTCTTTAATGTTGCAAAGGCACAAAATCCCTGCAAGGCAAACTCTGTGGCTCAAGGTGTGTTTATCCCTCAGATCTTATCAATCCAATGGACTAACTTCTCGCCCCCACTTTTAACTTTTCAGAATTGCCACCTGATGCTTGGCTGGCCTTTTCTCCTGGCTAAGCGGCTCTTAAGAAAACCAGCTTTGCTAACAGGAATAAACCGGCCCTGCTAAAAGAAACCCATGCACACTTTTGCAGTGTGTGTGTGTTTGTGTGTGTGTGTGTAAACACAAGATGTTAAACTGGAGATCTCCCTGGGTTGGCAGTGGTCCAGCACAAGTATCTCTATGGCCAAGCCTGGAATAGAGGGGTGGCTTCCAAAGAGACCCCCCCACCCACCCACTCACCATCCAGGACAAGGTTAAGTGAGAGGGGCACCCTGGGCTTAACACCCACCCCGGGTGGGGAGTCTTCCCCGTCCTTGCAATCGCGGGGCTGCCTGCAATTAATGCGGGGGGGGGACCCCTGCCCAGAGAGGGGGGGAAGGAAAAGGGGGTCTTCTTGTGGGGGGGGAGGGGGTCTTCCTTTCTAGGGACCCAGGGATCACCGAGGGAGGAGACGGGGGGCGTCTGGGCGAGCAGGTGAGTCACCGCCACCTTTTGCAATTGCAGAGGAGGTTGGGGGGGGGGGCTTTTAAAGACCCCCACCCACACCCAGGGGTGGGCATGGAGGGGCTCGGCTGCAAAGGGAACCTTCCCCCGGGTGGGCTGCGAGGGTCTGCTCGGGTGGGGGGGGGGAGGAAAGAGTCCCTTCCAGCCCCCCTCCTGTCCCCGCACAGGTGAGTCTCCCGGACCCGGAGGAGGACGAAGGGAGGCGGGAGGGAGAGCCGACCCCCCCTGGGGGCAGCCCCGGGCCTGGAGGGAAAGAGGGGGGGGGACGGTGGGGGGGTGAAGAAGGCGGCCCCGGGCCGTGGGGCGCGAGACGGGACCCTCCCCTCCCCCCCCCCGCGGCGCTTACCTGCGGCAACAGGTACGATTTGAAGGTGGCTTTGGGGGCTCGGAGGGAAAACATGACGGCGGCGGCGGAGGCGGCGGGTCCCCAAGCAGGCAGGCCGGCCCTGGTCGCTCTCCCCGGCAGCGCCGGGCGGGGTTCGACGCCCCACCTCGCTGGGCAGGGCCGCGAGCGCGCCCCACCCCTTCCCCGCTCCGCCTCCTCCGGCCGAGGCGGCGGAGCAACTGAGCGCCGCCGGGAGGGAAGGAGCGCCTCGGGCTGGCGGAGCCACGCCCCCCGACGGGGAGGGGGAGGAGTCACTGCGAGGGCAGAGCCAACGGGGAGCGCGGAGGAGGAGGAGGAGGAGGCGTAAGCCCCGCCTCTTTTTGTCTCCTAGCAACCGCGGGGAGTCTCTGGGTGGGCGGGGGAAGGCCGCGCGAAGGAGGAGGAGGAGGCGGTGCTCGCGGACGGCAGACCGGGAGGGACAAAACAAATCAGATGGGTTTTTTTTTTTCCCCTCCCCTCTCCATTTTTAAACGCGACGCTAAATCAGGTCGCGCGTGCTGCCTGGGGAATTCTGGGAGTTGAAGTCTTTTAGAGTCGCCCAATTTGAGAAATACGGGTTGAGGTGGAAAAACCAAGATTTAAAGGTTAACTTTCAAAGAAAAGGAAGGTTGCCAGAATCTGGATTGCTAGCATTGGGGTGGCCAACAGGTGGCAGCAAAGCCATTCTTGTGTGCAGCTGCTGCCCTCTAGGGGTCCTCTGGATTTTTGCAGTCCAAATCTGACCAATAATAAATCAGAAGCAGTTCCTAAATAAATAAAGAGTTTCTCTAGCTTAAAAGCATTCAGCATCCTCTTGAATTCCCATAGGCCAGATATAAGACAGCTCTGCATCTTAGACGTTCATTGAGTCTGGCAGATTTTCCAATTAAGCCAGCAGGAGCCCTCAATTCCAAAGTTGCAATTGACCCCTGGGTTAAAGCAACAAAATGCCCGGCCATGTGAGGGCTCAGCTGGATGGCGTTGGTTGGGAAATGTTCTCCTTGAGTTTGCAAGCTTTCATCCCACGCATTCAAACCCATCCTGGATGTTCTCCAGAGAAGTTTCTTTGGCAGTTTTAAAGACACAGACGTGAAAAAAATATATTAACAATTTTAGATTTCAACCTGTTTGTTTTAAGAGGAGAAAACTCCTCTCAACATCTCGGGATGAGCACAGCTTATGTTTGCAACAGAATGGAGAACAGAGAGAACAAGAAAGAGAGAAAAATGCAAGGAGGAAGAAGCCCCTTCTAAATCCCTTCCTGAATTGGCTGGGGAATTCTGGGAGTTGAAGTCCACCCATCTTGAAGTTTTTTTAAGGTTGAAAAACACTGGTCCAAGGGACAGCACTCCATCTCCAAGGGGTTGGGTGGATCTTTTTGGCTAGAAATGATGGCATCCAGGCTGGGGAATTCTGGGTGTTGACGTCCATCCTACTGAAAGTGGCCAAGATTGAAAAAACACTTAAGATATTTTTACTGCTTATGAACATCTAATGAAAAGCCCTGGGGAATTCCCTTCACAAATGGACATTCCCCAAAAGTAACTCTAAACCTTTGGCCCATTCTGGGTGAAAAATTAACTTCTGCATTCCACTAAACCTAAATCATCTCTTACTTAAATAAACCATTTACTTTCTTTGTAACAACCCCAAAATATTATTTGGGGAAGGGCGGGAGAGAAGCATCCTTGTAGAAAGTAGAAGGGGAAATCAGAACCTCGTGAGGTTGCTTGTCTGTAAAATTAGAGAGATTCTTGCAGGAGTTGCGAATAACGCCAAAGACTTCATCTTTGAACCATGAATGGGCTCACTACTCTAGAAACCAACATAATAGAAACCCATTTATCTAACCTCCATCCATCCTATCAGAGAGGCAAAGTGCCTGGAATGGGTTGGGTGGTACATGGGAAGTTGAGAGAAGGTGCCTAAAATGCAAGGGATCCACGACTTCTCCAATCCATAGCTGCGGCTCTTGTCTGGGGAAAGTGGGCCCACAGATCTAGCATCTCGGTCAGGGGTAGCCAACCGTGTGAACTTTGTGGACTTCCACTCCCAGAATTCCCCAGCCTTCCTTCCAGGCTGGGGAATTCTGGGCGTTGAAGTCCACAAATCATAAAGTGGCCAAGGTTGGATACCCCCATCCTAGGTGAATTAAGTTGCTAGAGCTACACATTTTGATGGCTTCTGCATCAATATGGACCGTCGATTGCTTCGTGGGGGCAGAAATGGATTGTGTCAACCTTCTCCAGTTCCCAGCCCATTCCAAGTTCTCCAACACTTGTGTTTTCCACCATCGCTTCAACCCTGTTTGCCAAGCCCAGCTCTTGGGAGCTGGTGGTCTCCAGAGCTTCTTTCTATCCCAGGAGCAACCCAACTCTGATTGGCCGGAGTACCTGGGATTCCTTCTCAACATCCCTCCATCAACTGCCCCTTCTCTTCCATTGGTCGTGTCTGCCATTTTGGCAAGGTGGCTGCTTGCTCACAGTTGGTCCTTCTTTGAATAACCTCATGGTTGATCCAATGATGGATCTGGTTGGTGAACTAGGCTCAACCCTGGGATCTCAAGCTCCACTCATCTCTTCATATTTCCCAATGGCTAGCTGAAAACATGCCCTCTTTGCTTTCCCATCCCATGCCCAAAAAAACTGCAAAGCTACCCTTCTTTTTCCTTTATTTTTTTTTAAGCATCTTTAAGCAGCCATGGAGGATCGTGGCTAGAGGAAGCTGAACTATCCGATGCTCCTCACTGCAAAGATTCCATGAAAATGCCATAAAGAATAAAAGAAGAGCTTTTTCCCCTTGGCTTCAGTCGTGGTAGCATGATGCCAGAAGGAGGAAAGAGAAAACAGAAAATGTTTTGCACTGGTATCAAAGGAGATCATACTGGGAAGGGCTCCTGGGGAGAGGGGGAGGATGGACATTCAAGGTGTCTCTGTATGCAAATATTTGGGGAGGGGAAGGGAAGGGGAGGGGAGGGGAGGGAGGGAAGAAATATTAAGCTGTCATTCCATCATGTCTGCTCATCTTTCTTCATCTCTGCTGTGTTTATCCATTCACTGAGTCCCCAAGTTGGAAGAGGAAATGGAAACCATCACGTTGGTTCCACTGCTCAATTCTGGGTACAGATGAAAGCTTCTCCAACAGACCAGCTGTCTAGCCTGTGCTGGACCACCTCCAATGAAGTGGACTCTGCTCTTCTCTTGGTCATTGGTTCTTGTACCGCTGAGGAGGTTTTTCTGATGTCCAGTTGGAATCTGCCTCCCTCTGTCCATGATTGAGAGCATGGTGCGCAAGAAAAACGAGGTCTTCTTGTCTGTAACCTCCTGTCAGGTCATTGAGAAGTCTTTTCTTGTCAAGGCCCAGCAAAGACACTCAAGCCTATCTCCTGTGGCTCACTCATCGAAAAAGGCCAGGCTTAGCATTCGGTTTCTGTGGAAGGTTTTTCTTGGTTGGTTTTCCGCTCCTCCTTTGGAGATCCCGAAGGTATCATCAAACTGCTGATGCTACTGGCATGTCCCGGCCTATTGAGCCTCTCCTTAATGGACTTGGTTCTCTGAGAACGGCTGTGTAAACTCCTTGACCGCCCAGGTGGATATCTACCGGCTCTTCCTGACTTCACCGAGTGTCTGTTGCATGACGGCCTCCTCTGAATGAGTGGTGAAGACACGGGCGAGAGACTGAGGCCTTCAACTTTGCCCATCTCACTATCCTCTTCAGGGCTGGCCATCAAACACTTTTGCTCTACCTGACCCTCCAGCTGAGGCACAATACCTGGATATTTGGGAGGGGGCTCATCATCCATTTTCTGCTGAAGTTCGTACTTCCATTCAGCGGTCCACGGCTGAACCGCAGAAGGGCACACTTGGTTCATGATAGTCCTATATTCTTGGTCCATCACCGTCCAGTTATTGTACCCGCCAACCAATTCTCTGCCTTGTGCAAGAATAAAACTCTTTGACTTCATTAGGGCGACATGAGAAGCGTAGCCTGTTTCCGTTGGGTAGTATCTCCTTGCTTTGGGCCCGTCCAAGGGGTAAGAGGTGGTGGCTTCCAGCTTGGTCTTCCCTAGAGGTAGCTGGGCTTTCTGCAGAGGCGGTTGGGTTCCAAGCCGTCTCTTCTCAATACTATCCATTCGCATAAGAGATTGAGATACGGACTCATAACTTGGAGACTGATCTTGTGGGTCTACTGAACTGGAATACGGGCTAGGGGCAGCCCGAACGACCTCTAAGGAGTTCTTACTTTCCATAGAGGCCGCTGCATTTGGGCCCAAGGGAGAACGGCGGCTTCCTTGACGTTCTGGAGACAGCTGCATCTTGGGATCTGCTTCGCGCAACGCCAGCGCTGGAGACATCGGAGTGGGCAAGGTGTCACCGATCAGCTCATCCGCCTGGTAGCGATAGATGCTGTAGCCGTCCGAACTATTCACGCTGCTTTGCCTCAAAAGATAAGCCGCGTCACATTCGGAGGAGGCCCGAGAACGCGGGAGAATCAGCTCCGATGTGTCAATGCCGGCCAGTTTCTCCAGAGCAGTTGCCATGCGGCCAGAGGTGTCTTCCAGCTGAGAAAGCCGAAGGTCCACTGTCTGGAGAGAAGCTTTCATGAAATGCTCCCTTTCGTTCACTTCTTCTAGTCTCATCGACATGTTTTCAACTCTGGAGGGTGGAAAGAAACGGATGGTTCAGCAAAGCTGGCGGATGTTCTCCTGAAGATTAGAATAGCAATAGCAGCTAGACTTATATACTGCTTCATAGGGCTTTCAGCCCTCTCTAAGCGGTTTACAGAGTCAGCATATCGCCCCCACAGTCTGGGTCCTCATTTCAGAGCCGAGGTGGCGCAGTGGTTAAGAGTGCAGTACTGCAGACCACTTCAGCTGACTGTTATCTGCAGTTCAGCGGTTCAAATCTCACCGGCTCAAGGTTGACTCAGCCTTCCATCCTTCCGAGGTGGGTGAAATGAGGACCCAGATTGTTGGGGGCAATATGCTGACTCTGTAAACCGCTTAGAGAGGGCTGAAAGCCCTATGAGGCGGTATATAAGTCTAACTGCTATTTCAGCTGACTGCTATCTGCAGTTCAGCAGTTCTAATCTCACCGGCTCAAGGTTGACTCAGCCTTCCATCCTTCCGAGGTGGGTGAAATGAGGACCCAGACTGTGGGGGCGATTTGCTGACTCTGTAAACCGCTTAGAGAGGGCTGAAAGCCCTATGAAGCGGTATATAAGTCTAACTGCTATTGCTATTGCTATATTCACCCACCTTGGAAGGATGGAAGGCTGAGTCAACCTTGAGCCGGTGAGATTTGAACCGCCGAACTGCAGATAGCAGTCAGCTGAAGTGGCCTGCAGTACTGCGCCACCTCGGCTTCATGAATGACCAGTTTGGGACAACAGAAGTGAGGGGGAAATGCCTTTGGTTCTTATCAGGGATTTAATTAGTTTAACTGATGGATTCTGAGAATGCTCTTCGTTGATCAGGGCAACATCATAAAAGGAAAACAGGAAAACAAGAAGAGAAGAAATGAGGGTCAAATAATTTAGTGGGGTCAGGTATTTGGCTGGACAACTCAAAACTTTTCAAGAGTAGTCATTTAACCTTTTAGTAAAAGCAATAGCAGTTAGACTTATATACCGCTTCATAGGGCTTTCAGCCCTCTCTAAGCGGTTTACAGAGTCAGCATATCGCCCCCAACAACAATCCGGGTCCTCATTTCACCCACCTCGGAAGGATGGAAGGCTGAGTCAACCTTGAGCCGGTGAGATTTGAACAGCCGAACTGCTGATCTAGCAGTCAGCTGAAGTAGCCTGCAGTGCTGCATTTAACCACTGCGCCACCTCGGCTTAGTAAAAGCTGACTTTTTGAGCTGAAAGCTGTGGCTATCATGTAGCTGCGTTGGGCCAGGCCCTTGAGGTGTCCAAGTGTCCACTGCCCACTCATAGTTTCCAAATTAGGAAGGGGGTTTAAATAAAGGATGGAAGCAAAATATGAGAGCATTAAAAAAAATAAGGAATCATGAATCAATCAGCTGGACTTGTTCAAGGAAGAATCTTGGATTCGTGAAAAGCAACACTTTCCATGACTTTCAGCAGACAAGAAACATAACTAGGAAAAATTGTCCCGTCTTCCAGTTTTAACAGGAGGACTCAGAAGTTAGTGCTGGAAGATAATTTCCAATTGGTTCCCAGATTTGACCTGGGTGAGGTCTAGAAGCCAAAACATTTAACTTTCAACCACTGTACGTTAACGTGGACACAGAAATGGGTACTTGAGAGACCGCCTGCTGCCAATTACCTCCCAAAGACCCATTAGATCTCACAGGGTTGGCCTCCTCCGGGTGCCATCTACCAGCCAATGCCATCTGGCTATTACCGGGGGGAGGGCCTTCTCTGTGGCAGCTCCGGCCCTCTGGAACGAACTCCCCGCAGGGATTCAGACCCTCACCTCTCTCCAGGCCTTCCGAAAAGCCGTCAAAACCTGGCTTTGCCGGCAGGCCTGGGGGTGATGAGTTCCCCTCCCCTCTCGACATGTATGGTTGTGCGACTGTTGTCTACTTTTATTATTTGTATTTTGTTTTTTATGTTCCCCTTTTTCCCCCTTGAATTGTTCGCCGCCCTGAGTCCTCCCGGAGAAGGGCGGCATACAAATAATAAAATACCAATACCAAAATGGCATTTCTAGGAGAAAAATACCAAAATGCTTCCAGACGGTATTTTTCTTCTGCTTCCTTGGGTACCTTTCAGAGGTAACTCGGATGCGTTCGTCATTGGAGGACTGCTCCTCATCTTCTTTTTCTCGAAAATATTCCTCCACACACTGTTCCTCGAATTCGTAGAGCTTCTTCAACTCTTCATCGCTGAGAAACAGCTCTGAAACCAACAGAAGGTAGAGCGTTACCGAGTCACGCTGCTTTGTTCTGGTGCAGGTGCTTTGCAAGGGGTTTTGAAGAAGCAACACCTGTCCTCCGCCTTTTCACAGTACTTCAAAGAACAGAGGGAAGGGCACATTTTTAAGCTGCTGTTTCGTGTCATCTCTGCTCTGTTGTCATCAGGCTGCCAATTACCTCCACTAGACCGATTAGATCCCACAGATTAGGCCTCCTCCGAATTCCATCCGCCGGCCAGTGTCGACTGGCGACTACCCGGAGGAGAGCCTTCTCTGTGGCTGCTCCGACCCTCTGGAACGAACTCCCCATGGGGATTCGAACCCTCACCACCCTCCAGGCCTTCCGCAAAGCCCTCAAAACCTGGCTGTTCCGACAGGCCTGGGGCTAAAGAGCTATTGCCCCCATCTCGAATGGTATGACTGTCGTGTGTTTTTAAACTATGCATTGTTATGTTTCGTTTTTTAATTTTTTGTCTGTATCCCCCTTCCCTGGTTTGAGTTGTGAGCCGCCCTGAGTCCCCCTTCGGGGGAAAAGGGCGGCATACAAATACAATAAACTGAACTGAACTGAACTGAACTGAAACATGGCAAGGGAGCAGGAGCAGGTTTGCTAAAGATATTGATTTAAAGCTTTGGAGGAGGTGATGGTAGAGAACATCATTTAATATATCATTTAATATATATCATTTAACATCATTTAATATATATCCATCTTGCCATGAGAACAATAATGCAACTGTTGGGCTGTCAAGATAATAATTGGAAAGCAAGCCTGCGATATTATTAACCCAGTCTTGACCACATTTACTCATAAACAATCTCATCCAATGAGTGGAGACTGCCTAGCTCCATCCAACCTTCAACAAGGTGCAGAAGAGCCCATGGAACCATCCGTGAAAAGTAGCCCCTAGCTTTGTCTTAACAGTCTCCAAAAATGGGGAACCTAGAGATCATCATAGATGGCTTGATGGGTTTTCCGGCATATTGAAGAGAGCTAGAGGAAGACTGTGATGTCTTCTGGCTCTGTCATTCTGTGGTTCTAGGTCATCCATGGAGTGCAGTTTATGGGTCATGGAAAAAATTATTTGCAACTTATCATGGGAGAAGCTTGTAGCCCAACCTCTTCCTTGTTCTGCTGGTTTTCTGATGGGGGGGACGGACACCTATGTCTTTGTAGGCAGGAAACAGACTCCCAATGTCTTTGAAGATTCTCAAGTCCTCCAGGTCATGGTTGACCCAAAGGTGCTTTTTCAAGAGGCAACTGGACTTTCTGGTTTTTCCCTCAAGACGTTTTGCTTCTCATCCAAGAAGCTCCTTCAGCTCTTCAGTTTCTTCTTCAGTTGAAGAAGCTTCTTGGATGAGAAGCAAAAAGTCTTCAGAGAAAAACCAGGAAGTCCAGTTGCCTCTTGAAAAAAGCACCTTCGGGACAGACTCCCCAACGGTTGGCGCTTAGGTGCCTGCTAGAAAACAGTGTTCTCCCCATACTCAGCCCGCGATCCCGTTCGTCCTGGTCCCCTTCTTTGTGCTTCTTCCAGCGGCAGCAAACGCGGACAATGATGATGTACAGGTGGCTGAAGATGATCATGGGGGGTGGGAGGACGGGCCTGTCGTGGAAAGTCATGATCAGCTGATACCGCTGGAATTTCCAGACTTGGTTGGAGATGGATTTCACCTCAAAGAAAGTGTTGCTGAAAAAGAGACAAGGCCACCATTCAGCCAGGTTGCGACAGCAGATCTCTCTACCACAAAGATAGGATTCGTCTAGGGCAGGGGTTTTCCTCAATGCGTGCCAAAATTGTGCGTGCACCCGTGATAGCAATAGCAGTTAGACTTATATACCGCTTCATAGGGCTTTCAGCCCTCTCTAAGCGGTTTACAGAGTCAGCATATCGCCCCCAACAACAATCCGGGTCCTCATTTCACCCACCTCGGAAGGGTGGAAGGCTGAGTCAACCCTGAGCCAGTCAGGATCGAACTCCAGACTGTGAGCAGAGTCAGCCTGCAATGCTGCATTCTAGCCACTGGGAAGGAAGGAAGGAAGGAAGGACACTAGCAATAGCACTTAGACTTATATACTGCTTTACAGCCCTCTCTAAGCGGTTTACAGAGTCAGCATATCGCCCCCAACAACAATCCGAGTCCTCATTTTACCCACCTTGGAAGGATGGAAGGCTGAGTCAACCTTGAGCTGGTAAGATTTGAACAGCTGAACTGCAGAACTGCAGTCAGCTGAAGTAGCCTGCAGTGCTGCACTCTAACCACTGCGCCATCTCAGCTCCCACACCCACAGTGCAATGTGCCCTGCCCACTTGCGCATGCACACACGCACACGTACGCACGACCCCCCGCGGGGGGAGGTTTCGCCCTCCCCAGGCTTCAAAAAAGCCTCCGGAGCCTAGGGGGGCATTGGGTCCATTTTTCACCCTCCCCAGGCTCCAGTAGCTTTACTGAAACCTGGCGAGGGTGAAAACAGCCTTCCATGGCCCTCCGGAGGCCCTCTGGAAGCTTGAAGGGATCGTTTCTGAACTTCCAGTTGGCCCGTTAGGCCTGTTTTTGGCCTCCCCAAGCTCTGAAGGTTTTCTTGAAGCCCGTGGAAGGCGAAAACGGCCTTCCCCAGCCCTCCAGAAGGACGACAATCAGCATGCATGCTGGGGCTGATGGCTCGTGTGCCGGCAGATATGGCTCTGCGTGTCACCTGTGGCAAGCGTGCCATAGGTTTGCCGTCACAGGTGTAGGGTGCCTAGAGCAAGGGTGTCCAAACTTGGCAAGTTGTGGACTCCCCCAGCCAGCAACCAGAAATCCAACGGGCAATGCCGGTTGGCGACTACTCGGGGGAGGCCAACCGAAGCCTGGTGCTGGGGATCTTTTTGACTGGAAGGACCGGGGGGGGGGGGGGAGATGAAATACTCACTTGAAGACAGCAATCAAGAGGTTGACCAGGAGAATGTTGGCCACCAGCAAGTAGCAAGCCATGATGGCAGGAGTCAGCCAAGCACCAGGGATACAAGGGGGGAGCCGTTTGCCATCCTCATCGTAAAGGTTATCCCCACAAGGAGCTGGGAAGGAAAATGGATTAGTCTTCACCACTGGGGCACAGAGACAACACTTCTGTAGAAATGGGGAGGCATAATTCTGGAGGCATCTATGGAGGGTCTCCATCCTTCAGGTCATGGTTGTCCCAAAGCTGCTTTTTGCAAAAGGCACCTGGACTTCCTTGATTTATTCTTTGAAAAGGTTTTGCTTCTCATCCAAGAAACTTCTTCAGATCTTCAGAAATTTGTTGAATGAGGAGTGAAATGTTTGGGGGGGAGCCCTCCCCCTCAAAAGGTCCAGGTGCCTTTTGGGGGTGATACTGGAGGCATCTATGGAGATTCTCCATCCTTCCTGTCATGGTTGTGCCAAAGCTACTTTTTGCAAAAGGCAACGGGACTTTCTTAGTTTTTTTTCCTTGCAAACATTTCGCTTCTCATCTAGGAAACTTCAGTTCTGAAGAAGAGACCTGAAGAAGCTTCTTGGATCAGAAGCGAAATATTTGCAAAGCAAAAAAAATAATAACCCAAGAAAGACCAGCTGCCTTTTGGAAAAAGCAACTTTGTGGATGATTATGGAGGCTTTGGGCCCTCACTGAAGTGGCCCTCAAGCATCTTTTCCTTAACTACGGTTAAGGGGAAATGTCTCCCACAAATCTTTGAGGCTTCCCGGATGTGAATTTCATGGTCTGGAGGGGGGGCCAACCTCATCTCTTGAGTGAGCGAGATGCGGGTGGATTTTAAGGGGGCATCTAAGACGCTAGGAAGAACCTGCTCAGGCGGTTGAACAGAGCTTCTTCCTTCTACCGTGGGGGAGAAATGCCGAGTTCCCATCGCTCCCTGCCAGCCCAAGAGAACAGAAGGTGTGACAGATGGAGGAGCTACTGACACCAACCCAAATGCAAGAATAGCATTCCATGTAATCCGTTGCTTAGAGAGAGAGCAAGCTAAATTCTCCACCACTGTTCCGGGTGCCCATCAACCGTTGCAACCACTGTGAGGGTTTTGGCAGCCGGACAAATTTAAGTTGCAGGTTGAAAGCAGCCTTGGGGGGGGGGGTGTTGGTGTTATACAGCTGAGCTGAACTCAACCTCAAAACACCTGATGAAGCAAAGGAAGGAATCTCCTACCCAAAGGGGTGAGGGGGGGGGGATGGCGAACAGCTTTGGATTCATTAATCAACTTACGATTGATCTCCATGGCGTAGACTAGCGCAGCGTTGCGAAAGCAAGGAACAAAACGAAAGAAACAGGAATTAAAAAGAGAGGGAAGAAAGGGAAGAAAGGAAAAGCACGCGGCAGAGATTAGGAAACTCTTCAGCTGCCAGAAAGAGATACGGTGGTGCAATATTTTTAACGGGCAAGAAAGAGACTCCGGAACAATCGCTTCGTCATGCTCTGGAATTTCCTTTGTCTTCCCAAAATATCACTCGTGGCAGCAGGCAGATGATCGTGCAAATATATATATATATTCTAGCTATTTCCATGGGGTGAAGGAATGTCGGTTGTGATGGTCAACACAAGCACGGAACATCACTGGGGAATCACGACACAATGGACTGCAAGGCCATCCTGGGAAGGCTGCGACCACGAGGAAAATGTTGTGGGTGTGCAAGCCAAACTCTTCCCGATTAGCAATTGTGATGCTCCTCATTCAGAAGATAGCAAGATTTTGATTGTGCCCTATTGATCGCAGCTTGTGAAGCCACACTTTTAAAAATTGACTGTTTATTTAATTCTTGACCTTCTTGGGAAGCCGAACTGTGACTTGGGAAAAGGGGATCTTTATGAGAAGACCAGAATATTCAGTCCAACACTGGGAGCTTTTAAGAAGAGATTGGATAAGCATTACTCTGAAGTGGTGTAATGTTTCCTGCCTAAGCAGGGGGGTTGGACTAGAAGACCTCCAAGGTCCCTTCCAACTCTGCTGTTCTTATTCTGCCATTGTTTTCCCAAGTGCCAATAAGAGTCTTTTAAGCAACTCGGCTATAAAAAGATGCAAAGGTGACTTCCCAAACCCAGAAAAGGAGGAATGAGACCTTTTGTGGGAAGTCCAAAACTTTCCTTCTTCAAAGTAGGCCTTTGGTGGCAAGTTTATATCCCTTGGGCTTTGAACTTTGAACAACGGCTTGAAGGCAACACAAATGGCTGAATGCACTGGAGAGAAAAAAATGGATGGAGGTCATCTTGTTGAAAGGAAGGATTTCTTGCCTTTCAGCCTGACAAAATGCAAGGGATTTCCTCAAGGTGGGTTGAGAGGAATGACTAAGGTAAGGATGGAAGTCAAAGGAAGAAGAGGTTCCAAACTCAAAACGGGTCAGGGATTCCTTTGAATCTGATCATCTGCCTGAAGACAGGAAACAGAATCTTACTATGAATTCTGCTCTTACGGTCTATCTGGTCAGCAAAGACCTCTCCATAAATCATCCAGTAGGGCATGTAGAAGATGTTACGGGCCAGTCTCCAGGTGGGTTCTTCGTCGGGGTGGAGGATGGCTTGGCGGGCCACCCCGAAACTCATCAGGACCACCAGCATAATGACCACAAAATACAGCATGTCAATCATCTGTCCAAGAGAAGAACTTGGGTTAAGAGCCCGGGATGAAGGTCTTAGTGGAGAATCAGTGGGAACAAAGACTCGGGACAAGAAGCATTTACAGCCTCAAGCTTTCATCTGGAGGAAGCCTTCAAGAGCAATCTAGGGAGAAGTAGGCTTCACAAGGTCTCCATGGGCAGCAGGAACATCAGTTCTGGACGTTCGACTAAAGAACCTTACATTAAGGTAACCCACCAGAGGACCTTCAAAGGGAATAGGAGCTGAGGTGGCGCAGTGGTTAAATGCAGCACTGCAGGCTACTTCAGCTGACTGCAGTTCTGCAGTTCGGCGGTTCAAATCTCACTGGCTCAGGGTTGACTCAGCCTTCCATCCTTCCGAGGTGGGTAAAATGAGGACCCGGATTGTTGTTGGGGGCGATATGCTGACTCTGTAAACCGCTTAGAGAGGGCTGAAAGCCCTATGAAGCGGTACATAAGTCTAACTGCTATTGCTATTGCTAATGACTGCTCTGTTGTCATATGGAGAGATGATCCTCTTTCCCCAGTTATAACCTTTCCATGATAATGACATGAAGAAGCAGTTTCCTAGCACAGAAGATAGCCAGATGTTCCTCTTTTGAGATCACTCTTGAAAGGTGGAGATGAAAGAAACTGTTTAACGCAAGGGCAGGGACTTTGGTTTAACACTGATTAATTGGGACGGTCAGACCCGAAGAGTAATGATAGGAGACAAATTGCCCAACCAGGTGATGCTAGAGACCCCATAGGTGATTTCTAGATCCTTCCACAGGTTTCTTGGTTCTTCCTGTTTTCAGGTACCCCAACACTGTTTCTTCCTTCCTGCCACTGTCCTCTGATGCAAGGGACCACCTGCATTTACCTACCATCTTCCCAATCATCATGACGTAGGGTCCCAGGTATTTGTTCACACCAAAGATGTCCAGGACGCGGATGTACCAGAAAATGATGTCCACGCAATAGATCACTCTTCCGTAACTCATGTAAGGCGGGTTTTGCAAGCGGAGGACAGCTCCGATCAGAAACACAGAGATGGCCACCAAATCCGTGATGTTCCAATATTCTTGCAGCCACACTTTGATTTTCTGGCTTAGTTTCCCTGGTTCTGACATCAAAATCTGAAAATAAAGCAATTCAGGCGTGGGTGGAGGAGAGAAGATGAAACTGGAGAGGGTAGGGGGGTGAGGAAGAGGAGCAGGATTTCAGTTTTGTGCTTCCGTGTATTACGAGCAGCAAGTCTCAAGGTGGGATGATCTCAGTTTCCTTCTCCTTGCTCCTTTGCTCCTTCCAAAGTGTGTCCTGGACTTTAGGCCCTAATTTCCTGATATACCAGTTCATGATAGAAAGATGCCAAAACATGAAGACATTGCTTCCTCATGCGTGAGCTTCCTTATTTCAGGCATCTGTCCAGGTTCAAGATTTTAGACGGCCCAACACAGTGCTAGCTTTACTCACCTCCCTGACCTTCTCTAAAGCCAGAGTCAAGATGTAGGAGATGACAACCCATTCTTGTATTGAGGGCCACCGTTCCATCCGGACCAGGATGATGTAATTGAACAGCATTAAGTAGCCCAGGTAGCATATCTGAGGATGAGATCATGCAACTCATATCTTTTCTGCTCTGTCAGACGGCCACTTTCTCCAAGAACCACAGAAGTTAGATTCAAAAGAGACCCCAGAGGACATCTAGCGTAATCCCAAGTCTCTGGTCCAGTAGACAGTGATTGGACTGCCCCCTTTGTTAGGAGGCTTTCTTCTCCAAATTACAGTCCAGGACGTCCATCACCAAGAGTTAGAAAAGTATCAGAGGCTGCTCAAGGACCACTAAGTCCAACCTTGTGTGCCCCAGCAGGTTCTTCTAGAAAGCTGATGAAGCAGATCAGGACCAGCCTCATTAAAGAGAGAGTGGAGAACCTCACATCCCAATGAGAACTTCCTTGAACCCACCGCTACACTGGCAAAAGGGATACTAACCGTGTTGTTTTCAGTTGAGGATGGATAACCAATTCCGTTGTATACATGACGTACAAAGACAATAAAGGCTGTACTGTATATTTCTACTTACTGTATAAAACCAGAACTTCACAATTGGTGTGTTATAGAATTCGTAGATCTTGGTTCCAATGGGAAGGCCCTTCTGCTTAGTCTTCCCGCCCTCTTCATCTCCTTTTCGTGATCCAGCATCGGCATTGGCATCCTGGAAGACAGAGAAAACCAGGCAACCGATCACCCCCAAATATCACCCAAATTCTCGACAAAGAGTGGGGGGCAACAGTTCTCATTGCTAAGTGGCTTTCTTGCTTCTCAAACAGGCTCCCACCAAGCCCCAGAAGACTTCTCTTTTATGGGACATAGTTCTAATTTCTTGGATGGATTTTCACCTCCGGTTCACCAAGCCGAGGACTGGAAATTTTTTGCAAAAACCTGTTGGTTCAAAAGTACGTAAAAATGGATGGAAGAATGAATGTATCCACGATGAGTCCCTCTAAAGAAAGGAATACATGGAGTCCTTGAGTTGAACTTTACTCTACACTAGGAAAGAGCAACACTGACCGCATTCTCTTCCTCCTTTTCCTTCCCAACTTCTTTTTCACCGGATGTTTGATACTCGTCATTGGTCCGGAATTCCAGGAGGAGGATGGTGGGAGGGAGGAGGATCCCCATGATGACCTGAGTGGGGGAAAAGAGGGCAGGAAGTCATCAAATAGTCATTAAAACTTAGGGGATCCTAGAGGCTGATTTTCCCTGGCTAGATATTCTCCAGCTGCATTGGTCTTGTGATTCGCATCATCCCTTCATGTTCAAGGGAACAAAATACAGGAAACAGCAATAGCTATAGCAGTTAGACTTATCTACCGCTTCATAGGGCTTTCAGCCCTCTCTAAGCGGTTTACAGAGTCAGCATATCGCCCCCAACAACAATCCGGGTCCTCATTTCACCCACCTCGGAAGGATGGAAGGCTGAGTCAACCTTGAGCCGGTGAGATTAGAACTGCTGAGCTGCAGATAGCAGTCAGCTGAAGTGGCCTGCAGTACTGCACCCTAACCACTGCGCCACCTCGGGCAGCTGGCATATTTATGTATGGCTAATCTCTCTGGAGGAACTCATGGTCTACATCTACCTGAAGACCTGGGTTTTTACGCATGTGCAGCCTTCCCATCCACATGTCAGTCAACAGCATCTGGCTGCAAGTGTGTGCAATGAAGTCCCGATGCTTGGCTGCCACCGCGAGTTTCAGGCAAGTAGAGTTGCTCCAGTTCTTCAACTGATAGGTCAAGAGTTTCATGGCCACCTGCTCATCATGCTTGTAGGACTGGTCCAGCAACTCCACAGCCAGCTGGCCAAAATCCCTGAAGAAACCAAGAAAGTAGGATATCATCTCAACTCTTATTTTTTTCCAACAGTTTCCAGACCAGTGTTACTCAACATTGTCAACTTGAAGTTGTGTGGACTTCAACTCCCAGAATTCCACAAGCCGCCAACCTCACACAATCCAACCAACCAACCAACCAACCAACCAACCAACCAACCAACCAACCAACACTCAAGTACCATTTTTCAAAAGGGCCAGGAGGAGGAGATGGATTGTGTTGCTCCTTCTGAGGACACGGTTGATGTTGCCTACAAATCAATCCCTTTGACTCACTTGGAGTTGTTGTCCAGATCTTGAGAGATATCGTCCACAAGCTCGCTCTCCATACACTCATGGGCCATGGCTTTGTAGAGCTTACAGGCCACTAAAGCTTTGGCCATGGCTTCTTCTCCACGCTGCCACAAAAAGAGGGCCATTTTTTGTCTCTTCATCAAGACCGCCCAAACCATGAGCTCGTGGAACGGGTATTGGAAACGGCTGACTTCCGGATCATCCACATCGATGTCAATGTCTTCTTCCTTCTTCTTCTTCTTCTTTTTCTTCCCTTTGGTGGGAGGCTCATCATCCTAGAAAGAAGTAGCAGAGATGAAATCACCTCCTGTTAGCCCCGGTCTTCTGCCATGATCTGCAAACCATCTGGGTAATGGGTTCATCCATTCATTTATTAAATTCTTCGCCTGCCTTTTATTACTTCATGCGCTAAGAAAAAGGGCCATGCAGTTTCATCAGAGATCTCCAGAACAAGGTGAGAAATGCTAGCATGCTGAGTCGTTATGCTTGCATTGTATTCTAAAGACCAGGGAATATTCTTACACACGTGGCATGCAACTATTCGATGCAAATCCCCTACACGTGTTGTGGCATGGAAACAATTGAGTGCAATACTACAACTGAGTCGGTGGCTAATACGTCGACACGTTTCTTAGCCACTTGGTACCTTCAGGTGAGTTGATTTCCTCTCCCATGACGACTAGGCAGCATGGGTGCAATCTTGCAGGGAATTCTGGGAGTTGAAGTCCACCTATCTTAAAGTCGCTATGGTTGAGAAACACTGCGTTAGATCAAAGCAACTGGGCCGGATAGAATTCTTCACTTCTGCCTGATTCCCTGAATGGATCTTCTTCCCTCTTTGCTAAAGCTTATTTGTAACCCCAAGATCAGAATTCGCAGTGCTTTCACAGTTACTTGTGGACAGGAGCAGAGTGGGCACGGGGTTGGACTAGAAGACCTCCAAGGTCCCTTTCCAGTTTTATTCTGAACTAAGTCTGCCTCTCTCGGGGAATCTTGCTGGTTAAAATGGTCATCAAAAGTAAGATCTTTTTTAAAAAAAATAAAACTTGAAATGCTTAATCTTTATTTTTTTCCCCAGAGTTTCCACTCATATGCAAGAAGAACTTACCTCCATGCCTAGAAGTTTAAGAGCTTTAGCCTGCATGTTGAGGGGGAAAAGAGGAAGAAAAATGAGGTTTAAAGTCATAATTTTCCATAATTATTCTGTGAAGCATATTTTGCAATAGATAGATAGATAGATAGATAGATAGATAGATAGATAGATAGATAGATAAAGATAGTTAGATGATAGATGGATGGATGATAGATAACCAGACAGGCAGACATAGATGATTAGATAGATAGATAGATAGATAGATAGATAGATAGATAGATAGATAGATAGATAGATAGATAGATAGATAGATAGATAAAGATAGTTAGATGATAGATGGATGGATGATAGATAACCAGACAGGCAGACATAGATGATTAGAGAGAGAGAGAGAGAGAGAGAGAGAGAGAGAGAGAGAGAGAGAGAGAGAGAGAGAGAGAGATGATAGATAGATAGATAGATATATGTATTTAGTGTCACAACCCCTGGTATGCCCAAATATGGGAGGAAGCCTATTGCTTCCTTTCTCTGTCTATCGGCTCGTCACAAGAGACCATCCAGACAGAAACCCAATATTTTTACTTTATTTATTTATCAGCACAAAACAACACATATGTATATATAGATATATAGATATATAGATATAGATATATAGATATAGAGATATAGAGATATAGAGATATAGAGATATACATACATACATACATACATACATACATACATACATACATACATACATATATATAGAGAGATAGGTATAGCGATATAGAGATATAGAGATATACAAATAGAGATATATAGAGATATAGAGATTATAGATAGATAGATAGATAGATAGATAGATAGATAGATAGGTAGGTAGGTAGGTAGGTAGGTAGGTAGGTAGGTAGGTAGGTAGGTAGGTAGGTAGATAGATAGATGATAGATAGATAGATAGATAGATAGATAGATAGATAGATAGATAGATGATTGATAGATAGATAGATAGATAGATAGATGATTGATAGATAGATAGATAGATGATAGATAGATAGATAGATAGATAGATGATAGATAGATAGATAGATGATAGATAGATAGATAGATAGATAGATGATAGATAGATAGATAGATAGATAGATAGATAGATAGATAGATAGATAGATAGATAGATAGATAGATAGATAGATATTGGCTTTACCCGTTTAGGTCCAAAGAGGTTGTTGTAGAGGGTCCGGAAACTCTTCCGTGTATAGTTGCAGCGATACGCCCCACCCATCAGATACTCCAGCACCAAACCGATGTCGATCAGGCTGATATGATAATCAGGGGGCAGATTTCCCTGGAAATTCACCAGAATGGATTTGTTGGAGGAGGCTAAACAAGGCAGCCCAAGAAACAAGGCGCTCCTGATTAGGCTGCAACCTGAAAGACCCCAGAGGAGGGTTTAGCAGAGGGCAGGGATGGTGAGCAGGTGGCGTGCGCAGCCATCTCTGCGGGCACACGAGCAGTTGCCCAGGACAGCTGCACTACGCATACATGCACGCCTCCCGCCGGATGGCTGATTTTCGGGTCTCTGCTGGGAGACGCGCATGCATGCATGGGGGTGGGGGGTTTGCACGCATATGCACAGGAGGGATGGAGGGGAGGTGGCACACACATCCCATTTTGGTCCCAGGAGGCATCGGGGAGGCCTGCTAGCACCAAAATGGGGGCTGCACAAGCATGCGTGGGGGGCATTGCCTGTGAGGTGGCGCAGTGGTTAGGGTGCAGGCCACTTCAGCTGACTGTTATCTGCAGTTCGGTGGTTCTAATCTCACCGGCTCAAGGTTGACTCAGCCTTCCATCCTTCCGAGGTGGATGAAATGAGGACCCGGATTGTTGGGGGCGATATGCTGACTCTGTAAACCTCTTAGAGAGGGCTGAAAGCCCTATGAAGAGGTATATAAGTCTAGCTGCTATTGCTATTGAATTATAAGTGTTGGCATATTATAAGTGTTGGCAATTATAAGTGCATGCTTTTGGCACCCAAGGGGAAAATGTTTTGCCATCACGGGCATAGAGAGATGTCCAGCCTTGGCAACTTTAAGACCTGTGGACTTCAACTCCCCAGAATTCCCCGGCCAGCCAGCCACTCTCTCTCAGCCCCAGGAGGA
>NC_045556.1:1486189-1511189 GCF_009769535.1 Thamnophis elegans | reverse complement strand
TCAAATAAAGCCCCTGGAAGGCACCTGGTTCAGAGGAGTTTTAATGCTACATGCCTAGGAAAAAGTTCAGGTTGAGATAGATAAAAACTCTCCTCCAGCCTTGGCCACGCTGAAAGGAGCCACCAAGCCAGTGGTGGGATTCAAATAATTTAACAACCGGTTCTCTGCCCTAATGACTATCTGGGTAGGTGGTGCTCGGCGGTCATGTGACTGGGTGGGCGTGGCCAACTCAAGGTCACTCAGGTTGATGGGCGCTTCACCTTAGCTGTGACAATGTAATAAGGATTAACCGGAGAGGCAGTTTCTGTAAGCAGGTCAATAAATATTAGGCTAGAAACAACACCAGAATGTTTCCTTCCTGCCTTCCTTACAGAATTAGCCCTGTAAAGTGGGAAAAAACAAGAGATTTCTTCCAACAATCAGTTCTCTGAACTACTTAGAAAGTTACCAACCGGTTCTCCCGAATAGGTGCGAACCGGCTGAATCCCACCACTGCACCAAGCCCTTGCCAACCTCACCCAGTTCAGGAGTTCAAGTTTCCTTGGATCCAGCTCTTCTTCCGGCTCCTCTTTCTGCTTTCCACCTTTCTTTTTCCCCTTCCCTTTCCCTCTTCCTCCTTTCGCTTGAGGGGCGGGAGATTTCTTCTCCTTTTCCTGAGGTGCCCCATCTGCGGGAGACAGACTTCCCAGGGGCTGGAGAGGAAAGAACACCAGACACATAGTTGAATAATGGCGGAGGGAGCGGGGGGGGAGTAAGAACAAGGGACTCCTTTCTCTTCAATCCCCAGCGGAGATGATCTGAAGATCTCCAGTAAGTGTGAAAGGACACTGGAGGTCCTCCTTCCTCTTCTCATGCAAATTTGGCTGGTGGAACTGCAGGAAGAACTGGTTGGACAACCCAGATGTGACGAGGGAGAGAGGCTGAAAAGTAAGCACACACTACACCCGGCCAGCTACAACACAAGGCCTTTTTCTTATTGCGGCATTGCGTAGACTTCTGGCGGGCAGCCTGGACTGGAGATGGTTAATGCCAAGAACAAATCCCTCTGGTTATGGAGAAGAAGGCTAAGATAACTAGCAGAAGAATCCCACCAAGGATTCTCCTTTCAAAGGTAAAACTCTGGTTCTTTTTTTTTTTTTTAGATACCAAGAGGAGGAAGTTTGACTCTAAGAAATCTTTACCGGCCAATGGTGCCCGAAGACGAAGATCTGGCTACGGGCAATATCGACCCGGTTCCAAGCCAAAGCTAAACTCAGCTGATCCGGTGCAGAGACGTTGGTTCCTAAGGAAACAAGGAGGGTCAAGATTTTTGTACCGATGCAAGCAATAGCAGTAGACTTATATACCGCTTCATAGGGCTTTCAGCCCTCTCTAAGCGGTTTACAGAGAGTCAGCATATTGCCCCCAACAACAATCCGGGTCCTCATTTTACCCACCTCGGAAGGATGGAAGGCTGAGTCAACCCTGAGCCGGTGGGATTTGAACCGCTGAACTGCTGATCTAGCAGTAGCCTGCAGTGCTGCATTTAACCACTGCACCACCTCGGCAAGGACGGACTGGTGCAGTGGCGAAATGTAAAAAAATATTGCCACCGGTTCTCTGGGCTCGGTGGGTGTGGCTTGATGGTGGTGGTGGGAATCATGCGAATGGGTGGGCGTGGCCAACTTTTTTTTAATTTTTAAAGCATTTTTACTACCTATTCGCCCAAAACGATAGTAAAAAAATGCTTTAAGAAGTTTGGGATGTGGGGGAAGGTTGTGGGAAGCTTTTTTTAAAAAAAAACTTTTTTTTTCTTTCCAAGGTTTTTTTTATTTTTTATTCTCTTACATACCATTGTAAGTATACATTTGCATAATTGTTATCCTTCTTTACATTTGTCATTCTTATACATTTATTATTCCATTTAATAGGTTATAATATACAGTTTGGGTTGCTTTATTTACCATCCCTTCCACCTGTTGTAATGCCACCTAGTTTTCCATTTCTTTTCTCCCTCCCTTCCACTCCTTCCTTCCTTCCTCCTCTCCTTCCCCTTCCTTCTTCCCTTACCTCTCCCCTACTCCTACACTTCCCCTTCCTACCCTCTTTCTCTCCCTTCCACCCTCCTCTCCTTACCTCTTTCTTCTTTCCCTCCTCTTCCTCTTGTTCTCTCTCTCTCTCTCTCTTCCTTCTCTTTCTTTCTTTCTTTCTTTCTTTCTAAAGCATTTTTTTACTACCGGTTCAGGCGAACAGGTAGCAAAAAACATTCTTTAAAAAGTGAAAAAATTGGTTCCCGTGGTCGCACAGCACAGCTGATTGTCATGCAATCTTTTTTCCACTTTTTAAAGCATGTTTTTTCCTGCCGGTTTGGATGAAAAGGCAGGGAAAAAATGCTTTAAACGGTGAGGAAAAAGCTTCTGACGATTGCAAGATTCACAGCTGTGAGCTGCGCAATTCTCGGAAGCTTTTTTTTTTTTACTACCATTCGCAGAACCAACGACCATCGTCCCTACCGGTTCGTGCAAACTGTTGCAAACCAGTAGCATTTCCCCTCTGGACTTGTGGCTCTAATGCCCAACCTATCTTTTGTCATGGGTTAAAATAAAAATAAGGATGTATTATCTCTATTCTTTGTGTCAACTCCACCCAGTTGAGTGGTTAGAGGAAGTTAGAACTTCAAAGATTTCAGTAAAGTATCTTTAGTGATGGGGTCCATGCAGGTCTTGTACGGAATTTCCCATGAGTTCAAGAAAGCAGAATCTCTTTGAAGGATATCTGAAAAGCTTCTCTCCAAGGTTCTTCCCACTTGGCCTGAGTTGCTCTTTAGGAGAGAAGCTGCCAATGGACTTGACTTCTCTCGCTCGATTGTTCAAGTCTCCCCCTGCCTTCCATTCCTTTCTCAGCCTCTCTATGCCTTCTCACTCCCTGAATGGGAAGCTCACCTTTAAGCAAGGCCGTTAGGATGGACATCTCAATATCTTGCTGCCCTTCCGATCCCATGCGGAAGACCGTGATCTAAAGACCAGCAAAGACAACCATGAGGAAAAGCAGAAGAATATTTCCACGTTTCTCTTTTGTGCACTGAAGGCTTCAAGAATTCGATTCGGTGGTTTCTGGGTGTCAAAAAACAACTTGACGGTACATAATCAGTCACCCAATTGCTACAAAAATTATGGCTATTGCATGATGGATGGCTCTGCACTGATCAAGTATTTACATCTCAATTTAACATTCTGTAGAGAAAGAGATATTTTAGAATCAGATACGTGTCTACTTCTAAAAAAAAGGGGAATTGCTAACAAATTTTAATTACTGGCCATTAGACTAGCTGAAACTTGGCTTGGCTTTCTTGCCGGCATATAGATTTTCCTCCCCAATGAATAGCAATAGCAATAGCAGTTAGAGTTATATACCGCTTCATAGGGCCCTCTCTAAGCGGTTTACGGAGTCAGCATATCGCCCCCACAGTCTGGGTCCTCATTTCACCCACCTCGGAAGGATGGAAGGCTGAGTCAACCCTGAGCCGGTGAGATTTGAACCGCTGAACTGCAGATAGCAGTCAGCTGAAGTGGCCTGCAGTACTGCACTCTACCCACTGCGCCACCTCGGTTCAATCCTTAAGTGTCCAACCAGAGGGACGAGGTAAAGGATTTGATTCTTAAACCTTTTCCTTTTCTTTAATATGGAAACAAGGATAAAGCATAGCGCATAGTTTAGAAGCCTTAAGGAGGCTTGCTGGATTAGGCGGGAGAGGAAGGAGGAATGAGCAACAGAGAATGTCCTCTCTGCACCCGTTTATCTTCAGGAAGAACACAGGGATTAAGAGTTAATCTGACCAGATTCTCATAACCTCCTAACTGCTATTATCATGAGGACAATTGTGGAGGGGGAAAAAGGCATTCACTGATGGAGGCTTTTAAGAAGGACAAGCTGATTATATCATCAGAAGAGATTCCCTAAAAAAAAAAACCCAAAACAGATGTCCTTTTGGGTTGCCGTTTGATATCTGTGGCTGTTGCTCTCACTCGTTGCTCAGGGCAATTAATCTGGCCCGGTTAATCACAAGGTGGCTGCCAGATTTCCTTAAGATGTCCTGAGTCATAATTAGCGAGTCGAGTTTCCAATACAAAACCAGTGATTTATTAGGAGGCTCCATTAGGCAGGATCTGTTCGCAGCCAAGCCTGTGCTTCGTTTGATTTACTTCTGAACTTTACCTCTGTTCCTTCCCGCCCCTCAGTCTGTGTCCTAAATCACATTACCCTCTGAGTTGCAGCCCTCCCAAACCGGCTGCAGTAACCTGAGATCCGACTCCAGCCGACAGTATGCGTGGAATGCCCTCCCCCCCCTTTCAGTCCCCATGACAACACTGAGGGTTGATTTGAACTGGGCCTGGCATTTCCCTTTGCTACTCAGGACCCACTAAGAACACGGCAGCCAACACTGTCAAGGCCGTAAAACAGAGGCAAATAATGTTCCCATAAATGCTCCTGCAATACAAGAGTGGCCTAGTGTGCTCGCCTCACAAACAGGAGGCTGTGAGTTCGATCCCAGGTAGAGGCAGACATTTCTCTCTTTGGGCGCAATGAGAATATATCTGCTGAACAAAACTCCGCACTGGCAACAGGGAGAGCATCTGGCCAGTAAACACTCAGTTTCATTCAGGTGCCCAGGCTTCATCCCTCAAGGGATTATGGGGTCGTTAGAAGAAGAAGAAGAAGAAGAAGAAGAAGAAGAAGAAGAAGAAGAGAATGAGCACAAGAAGAGGAGGAGAAAAAGAAGAGGAAGAGGAGGTGAGGGGAGGAGAAGGAAAAGGAGAAGGAGGAGGAGGAGGAGGAGGGAGAAAAATAAGAGCCTTACAAGTTCTTTCTTCTTCATACACTCCATGAGAATCACAAAGAGCTGGTGGGCCTGACTCCGACTGTAGTTGAATGTTTTCTGAATGGTGACCAGCAGCTGGTCCCGAAGAGATTCATTTATTATGCTAAAATTGAGGGAGAGAAAGCGGGTGGGGGGAGGATGTTAGGCTTCAGAAATCAGGAAGGTGATGTTAGATATTATGTATTGTCTATTATTCTAGCAATATTATTCTAGCAATAGAAGAGAAGGGTTGGATTGTGGGGTCCTTGGTGGTCTCTCAGCTGGGTGGATTTTCCTGCAGATGTTTCACAGCCCAACTGCAGATGTTTCACAGCCCAACTAAGGAACCTCGCCAGTCATATCATCATCTTCATGAACACTGATGACGTTCCCTAGTTGGGTCATTATTATTCTATTCTTTATCCAGAATTATAGCAAACAGCATGTGCCCCCTGATCCTAGTAGTAACTCACTGACCTTGATGGGAAACAGATAAGAATAAACACCTTTGGAAAAGAATAGCAATAGCAGAATAGCAGTTAGACTTATATACCGCTTCATAGGGCTTTCAGCCCTCTCTAAGCGGTTTACAGAGTCAGCATATCGCCCCCAACAACAATCCGGGTCCTCATTTCACCCACCTCGGAAGGATGGAAGGCTGAGTCAACCTTGAGCCGTTGAGATTTGAACCGCTGAACTGCAGTCAGCTGAAGTGGTCTGCAGTGCTGCACCCTAACCACTGAGCCACCTCGGCTCTATAAAGGACGCCCTCCCCAAATAAAAGGGCAAAGGGCAAATCCACCTGTGCCCCACCCCCCAATGCCCCGGTAGCTCACCCGCCTTCTTCCGAGTACTTGTGTGCGAATGATATAATGTCCGAAGCTCTTCCACTGCCGTCGCAGATGACCACAGGAAGCGGGGGCTCTTCGCGCAGGTATTCCAAGACAATGGAGATCACATTGGGGCCACCTTCAACTACCAACCCCACCACGGGGACTCCTTGCCCCAGGCCTGCAGAAGGAACCAAGCACACCATCAGAGGCCAAGAAAAGGTTTCCAAGCTAAGGAGGCCTCCAGTTCTCCACTGTGGCATCATTTTATTGGAGTCCGCTTTTACAATCTATTGCACATAATTTTGGGTGCAGAATAGGAATAACAGAGCTAGAAGGGACCTATATCCCCCAAGCAGCAGACCCTCTAGCATTCCAGACAAGGGGCACTTCCTTAAAAGCTCCAGTGTTGGAGCCCCCACAAATTCTGGAGGCAGGTCATTCAACCAGTTGATTGTTCTTGCTGGCAGGAGAATGTCTCCTTCATCCCAGGTTGCTGCTCTCCTTGATTAGTCTCCATCCATTGCTTCTTGTCCTGCCTTCTCCTACTTTGGAGAACAGGTTGACTCCCTCTTCTTTGTGGCAGCCCCTCAAATGTTGGAGGACAGCTATCCTGTCACCCCCAGTCCTTATTTTCATTAAACTAAACCAGTGGTGGGATTCAGCCGGTTCGCACCTATTCGAGAGAACCGGTTGGTAACTTTCCAAGTAGTTCAGAGAACCAGTTGTTGGAAGAAATATCCTTTTGTTTTTTTCCACTTTATGGGGATAATCCTGGAAGGAAGGAAGGAAGGAAGGAAGGAAGGAAGGAAGGAAGGAAGGAAGGAAGGAAGGAAGGAAGGAAGGAAGGAAGGAAGGAAGGAAGATTTAGATTAGATTTAGATTTAGATTTAGATGATTTAGATTTAGATTTAGATGATTTAGATTTAGATTTAAATTATTTAGATTTAGATTTAGATTTAGATTTAGATTTAGATTTAGATTTAGATTTAGATTTAGATTTAGATTTAGATTTAGATTTAGATTTAGATTTAGATTTAGATTTAGATTTAGATTTAGATTTAGATTTAGATTTAGATTTAGATTTAGATTTAGATTTAGATTTAGATTTAGATTTAGATTTAGATTTAGATTTAGATTATTTAGATTTAGATATTTATTTTATTTGTATGCTTCCCTTCTCCGGGAGGGACTCAGGGCGGCGAACAACTCAAAAGGGGAAAGGGGAAAGGGGAAAGGGGAAAGGGGAAAGGGGAAAGGGGAAGGAAGGAAGGAAGGAAGGAAGGAAGGAAGGAAGGAAGGAAGGAAGGAAGGAAACATTCTGGTGTTGTTTCTAGCCTAATCTTTATTGCCCTGCTTACAGAAACTGCCTCTTTGGTTAACCCTTATTCCATTGTAACAGCTAAGGCGAAGCGCCCATCGACTTGAGTGACCTTGAGTTGGGCACGCCCACCCAGACACATGACCACCGAGCCCCACCTACCCAGATGGTCATTAGGGCAGAGAACCGGTTGTTAAATTATTTGAATCCCACCACTGAACTAAACAAACACAAATCCTGCAGCTGCATGCATTGGGACTCCACTTAATCACAAGGGGACACTTTACTCAGCTACCACAACGGCTTCCGGCCTTGAGTTCCAAGGGCCGCCCTAGCAGCCCAGCCAAACTCTTTAGAGCTAGGTTGCGAATCATAGCCGGTTGACGTTAGAGACAACAGCTGAGCAGCCCTTTGAGACCCCTGCCTCACTCTGAGCTCCAGGCATAGGATGACAAAGGGAACCCAGCCGAGCGTGAGGTCCTCACAAGTTTAGTCAGCAATCAGGAAGGTCCAGGACTCAAGGGGAAAATGAGGCATCGCTATAGCAACAGCAGGTCGACTTAGATACTGCTTCAGAATACTCTTCATCCCCCTCTGAGCAGTTTACAGAGTCAGCCTCTTGTCCCCAACTATCTGGGTCCTCGTCTTACCCACCTCGGAAGGATGGAAGGCTGAGTCAACCTTGAGACGGTCAGGATTGTGGGCAGAGTTAGCCTGCAATACTGCATTCTAACCAATGGGAAGGAAGGAAGGAGGGAAGGAAAGGAAGGAAGGAAGGAAGGAAGGAAGGAAGGAAGGAAGGAAGGAAGGAATAGCCCATAGACTTAGATATAGTATTTTTACAGCCCTCTCTAAGCGGTTTACAGAGTCAGCCTCTTGCCCCCAACAATGTGGGTCCTCATCTTACCCACCTCGGAAGGATGGAAGGATGAGTCAACCTTGTGTTAGTCCAAATCAAACTCCAAACTGTGGGCAGAGTTAGCCTGCAATGCTGCATTCTAACCAATGGGAAGGAAGGAAGGAAGGAAGGAAGGAAGGAAGGAAGGACGGACAATAACACTTTCTTATATACTGCTTCAGAATGCTTTTCATCCCTCTTTAAGCGGTTTACAGAGTCAGCGTCTTGACCCCCACCAATCTGGGTCCACATTTTAGGAAGGAAGGAAGGAAGGAAGGAAGGAAGGAAGGAAGGAAGGAAGGAAGGAAGGAAGGAAGGCTGAGTCAACCTTGAGTCAATCAGTATCGAACTGCTGGCAATGGGCAGAATTAGCCTGCAATACTTCATTCCAACCACTGTGCCACCGGGGTTTCCCAAGCCAAGGAAAGCAACCATGCCCGGTCATTGTTATGGGGGTTAGGGCCTTTGGGGGCAGAAGACCTCAACCCCCTCACTTACGGGTGTTGATTTTCTGCAGAGAGATGTGCTTTTCCAGCTGGCGCCTCAGTTTCACCTCCGCCCCGTATTTGCCCAGCGTGCCATTGTCGGCGAGGATGAAATGCGTGTGGGAGCTGTTCAGCACACAGAGTTTGCTGAGAGGGTTTGACATCGTCTGATAAAGCTTCGTCACCTGTCAAGCAGAGAAGCGAAGGGTTGTTTGAGTGCAGCGGGGGGCCCCACAACCCCCAACCCACAACGATGCACTTGTCTCTGGCTGCCATGGGAAATGAAACGGGGGGTGCCCCTCTGCAGATCTCCACCATCCCAGAGATGATTTCCCAGGAGGAAGAATGCCAATTAATAGAAAGCTTTAACGAGAATGCCATCAGCCAGCCAAATATAAATTCTCCAGGCAGATGGCCGTTGGCCTCCTCTCCTGGATGAGGTGCCCAGATGCAAAGAAAAGGGGGCAGATTTGCAGCATTTGGGAGCAAAGACGGGGCGGCCCCCGTGAAATCCACAACAGAGGTCGCGGGCAGCCCAAAGCTTGAGATGGATTAATTTAATTCTAGCACCACTCGAATCCTTGTTTCCTTCCCCAGCAAATAAATAAAAGCTTTTTTGAACCAAGGCCATCTCTGGTGGAGGACACTTCCTGGAGGCGTCGGGGTGAAAAGGGTTGAAGTTCAGGGGGATTCTGGTTAATCTGAAAATGCAAGCAGAGATTTTCCCATCTCCAGTTTGTGCCCTCGTGCGAAGAAGGAAGGGAAAACCCCACACACCACTTTGATCCGTTCTAACTCTCAGCTAGGAGTTAGCGCTGCCTGAATGGGAAAGGGACAGCAAAATTGCGGCTAAGCACGAAGCAGGAACTAAAAAATGAGGCAGCAGAAAACTACACATTAAAATGATTAACAGATTAACAGAGTTGTAGGTCATCTAGTCCAGTGGTTCCAAACTTGGCAACTTTAAGACTTGTGGACTTCAACTCCCAGAATTCTCCAGCCAGCTCTGCAGAGCTGGCTGGAGAATTCTGGGAGTTGAAGTCCACAAGTCTTAAAGTTGCCAAGTTTGGGAACCACTGATCTAGTTCAACGACCCCGCTCAAGCAGGAGATCCTACACCATTTCTGACAGATGGGAGGAAACAACAAACTCTTGAGGATTTTTGCCCAAGGACCTTCTGAAGCAACTCAGATGGGTCCTTAGGGCCTCCTTGGAAGCAAGCAAGGGAAGGTGGAGCTGATGACACCTTGGAGGAGGCCATCCAAAGATCTAAAGCTCTCCTGTTGGATGCTCTTTGGCGAAATCTCCCTTGCTTGGTAGGATTGGGAGAAAAGCTTTAGAAGACGCAATGATGTGGACCGTAACTTTGCAATAATGGCATGCATACTGATTTGGGGTAAGGAAGGGCATGAGGGAGGCTTCCACAGCCCCCTGAATCAAATCAAATCACAACAAAACAGGCCAATCCCTTCCTTACTTTAACAATTTATTTTCCAGTAAGAAAAGAAGGTGATAGAGAAATACCGACAGTTACAAATGAAAGAGAACAAGAAGCTGGAAAGAAGTGGGGGGGGGGGGAACTTGGTTAAAAACTCCCCAGAAATGTGGGGGCAAGGCTCACATCTTTGCCAAGCAGATCTTCCTTGTTTTCCACAATGCCCCACGGGGCAATGCCAACAGCACAGATGCGTCCTCTGGACTTGGAAGAGTGGTCTTTCAGGGCATCTCCGACATGGCGAATGATTCCTGCGTGAGGGAGGAGACCAGTGCATTAGCCTCTTCCCTGGGATGCTTGCATGCAATTTGGAGAACATTTTCTCCACGAAAGGCCCCCCACCCCTTTCCCATGGATGGAGACAGTCCCGTTAGGACCCAAAATGGATATCTTCTTGAATGGCCAGATGGAAAACTGGTTTCACAATGATGGTACCCTTCTGCAGTTCTCTGGGGGAGGGGTGGTGGTCAATTGTCCACAAATTTTAGAAGTTCCACCAAAGCAGTTTTAGAAGTTCCACCAAATCTTTGGGCAGCGTAGACTGTCTCAAGCTCATTGCTCTCTTGGCCTTCCAGCAGAGCTTAATCAGTGCAATAGTTATTGTAGTACTTGGTCCGTCCTTCAAAGAACACAATACTTCTTTCTCTTTGGGTCTCCCAGCCACACAAACACCCCCTGCTAGAAAGCATAGCATTTACCCGCTTCTTGAGAGAGATCTCCCAGAGGACTTCCAAGGTGATGGACAGCTGACCATTAGATACCTGTACTGACTCCTCCAGTGAAAATCCAGGCCCCCGTGGTCATGGCAGCCTTGATGAGCCCCTTCCCAAACACTTGCTTAAGTTTGGGCTGCAGCTCAAAGTTCTGGAGCCCCCCGTGGACGGATATTAGGAGCTTGGGGAGCTCTAGTTGCCATTCCTTCACCATGAGTTGGAGCAGCAAGTCCGGCTTGGTATCATAGGACACTCGGATGTACTGCAAGACAAAAGGATGTAGCAACGTTGCTGGATCTGATCAACATCCTAGTTAGCTCAGCTCCAATCTTGGTTTCCTTTCTGGCAAACCAGCTTGGTGGGGAAACAGTTTGAGCCTAGTCTAGGATTTTCTTTCCCAGATGTATTTTATGGATTCCTGCCAGATGTGGGAGAAGGAATGGCAGAACCTGGGGGCAGAGTTAAAAGAGGGGTCAGCCCAGAATCCCTACATAGGCACAAGCAGACCAAGTCCAACTTCCTTTCAAGTCCGTTTCCCCTTATCTCCTAGAAGGTGCTAACCATTAGTTGAGAAGATTGCTTCTCAGTGAATCGGATTAGTTGGACCTTCACACATGGATTTGGTCATTTGCACCTGACACCAGGAGCTCTAAGCCTGTCACCAGCGACATATTTTATTTCGTGAACACAATTTGACATTTTGGGTAGCCTTCAGATTTTCTCAAAGGTCCTTTCTTTACATTGGCTTCCACGTTGGCTTGGGTGGAAACCTTGGCATTGCCTAAGGATCGATGTCTTGAGACTCTCTAGCAGAAGATCATGGAGAAGGCCACCTTGGGAAGCCATCACAGACCCTTCTGAAGAATCAACCCTTCTTACTTACCATGGACTTATTGATATGACCTCCACCTTGGAACTCCAGATTTCCAAAGGCATCGGTGGGGAGAGCGTGGGTGTGTTTACTGATGGACCATTTTTCTGGCTGGGCCTCCGACTGCTTTGTTGCGTCTTCTCCATCCTTGCTTGCAGCTTCAACCGGAATGGGGATGTGTTGAAGGAGGAGTTGACCGCAGCAGCACCTGTGTGGCCAGAGCAAAACAGAGACATGAAATCAGACCCAGCGGCTGGCACCAAACCACTTTTCTTCCTTTGGCTATCCAGGGCTGTTACCCATCTGAAGATGTTCTTCACACCAGTTCTTTAAAAGAACAAAATCAGTTGATGACAAAGAATTACCAATGCAAACACCAAGACAGAAGTAAAGTCACCTGGTAGGATCTTTGCTGTTGACAATGATGCGGCAGCATTCTCTCTTGAAAAAGGTCTTCTCTATCCAGGCTTTTTGACCCTGAAAGTGGAGAAGCAATTCGGTCTAGGCATGGAAATTGACACCAGGAGAAAGGAAGAGATAGGAGGAGCACCACATTCGATTTAGATACCAGCTAGAGCAGAGGTCTTCAAACTCGGCCACTTTAAGACTTGTGGACTTCAACTCCCAGAATTCCCCAGCCAGCATAACTGACTCTCTTGTCATCCCTTCCTCTGCAATCTCTCCACTTAGATCAGAGGTCTTCAAACTTGGCCACTTTAAGACCGGTGGACTTCAATTCCCAGAATTCTCCAGCATAACTGACTCTCTTGTCATCCCTTCCTCTTCAATCTCTCCACTTAGATCAAGGTCTTCAAACTTGACCACTTTAAGACTTGTGGAGAATTCAACTCCCAGAATTCTCCAGCCAGCATAACTGACTCTCTTGTAATCCCTTCTTCTGCAATCTCTCCACTTAGATCAAGGTCTTCAAACTTGACCACTTTAAGACTTGTGGACTTCAGCTCCCAGAATTCTCCAGCCAGCATAACTAAATCTCTTGTCATCCCTTCCTCTGCAATCACCCCACTTAGATCAGAGGTCTTCAAACTTTGGCCACTTTAAGATACAAGTCTTGAAGTTGCCAGGTGTGGGGACCCCTGCGCTAGAGGGCATCCAAAACACTGAGAAAATGTTAGGCAGTCCTTGACTTACAACCATTCATGTAGTGAGCATTCAAAGTTACAATGGCATTGGAAAGAGTGACATGACCCAGTCCTCCCACTTTCGACCACTGCTGCATGTGATCAAAATTTGGGTGCTTGGCAACCAACATGTATTGATGATGTTGGGATCATGTGATCATCATCTGCAGATTTCACAGCTGGTTTCCGAAAAGCAAAGTCAAAGAGGGAAGCCAGATTTGCTTAACGGAGCATAAATCCTTTCTTTCTTTAGTCCCTTTCTCTGTTGCCTCCCCTTAAAAGAAATCTCAAAGCTGTTTATCAGCCTGCCTGAAATGGTTACTGAATGAACACATTTTGGAGATTCACCCAACATTGAAACATAAAAGAATCAAACTCTCAAGTTTCCACTCTATACTAAGACACCAAAATAAAATTAAAAAATGGAACCAAACTCAGTTCGGAAACTTTGCATGCTTTGCAAAAGATATTTTAAGCAACTTTGAAATGAAAGCTTATTCTTTGAACACTTCCACACATTAGCCAAGTTTTAAGTACATTAATCCAAATAAAACTGCCTAACATTAATCTCTCTCTCCCTCTCTTTATCCATCCAACATCTCTATCATCTGAATCCATCTTTTCCATCTATCAACTCTATCCCATCTATCTTATCAATCTATCCTATCTATATCTATCTATCTATCTATCTATCTATCTATCTATCTATCTATCTATCATCTATCTATCTATCTCAGCATTCACAGAAAAATACCTCACCACTGCCATACCACCAGGTCTTCTGATCCAACTCTGCCTGATTCAATCAATTCATCCTCATCAATTTGTTACACCTAATTTCAATTATTACACATCTTGTTGTTGTTTAAAAGGAACACAGGCAAATGATCTTGAATAACCATCACACACAGAAAAATTGTTTCAGATATCAACACTCCTACTTGTTATTCCCTGGAAAACTGTACCAACTAAGTTCCTGGACCTCTTTAAAAAAAGGGTAGGCATGGAATTGAACATGGAGGTTTCACTATTTTGATCCCTGAGGCTTAAGAGGCAACATTGTCTTGTCTTGTCATCTTCTCTTTGTGGTAGAACTTCCAAAGCTCTCAGTTGAAGTTAGGAGTTCCACCACTTTAAGAAAAACCGTGAGTTGTTTTTGGATTCAGACCAATGAAACCCATCCTTTCCCTGCCTGGAAGGAGTTTCCATCTCATGGAAGAATGTGACACAACACATCAACTCTTGATCGTTCTCCAATTGATTAAACCTCCTTTCCTCTCTCTAAACAGGAAGCTTAGAGCCAATCCAAGAATAGTGGCTCTTGGCCCCCTGCCCCAAAAAGAGACAAGGTGTTCTCAAACCCTCGTCAGAAGCCCAGCCTCCCTTTTCAGCCGAAATCTCAGCACGATTTACATAATTGAGACCATTGGACCTAAGAGGAAAGTCTTGCTTAGAAGGAGAACTTCGTGTTCCTTGAAAGAAAGAAGGTCATACAGCCTTAATGAGATCTAGTCCCTCTTAAAGCAAGCTAAAGTTAGACCAGACTGCTCTACTCCAGGATTGTCACATCAATTGCCTGTTTGCGAGCAACTTTTTTCCCCTTGCACAGTTTGGCTGCATTAACTGCACGATGAATTGGACAGCTGGGGAGTCCGTCCTCCCTGACATTCGTCACAATTGCCATGCTTTGTGGACAACCTTTGTTATGGCCACCCAGGCCCACATTCAGGGGAGTTGGGAGAAGCCTCGGCCTGCTGAGCTCCTAAACTTGGTCCTTTCTGCTTCCGTGGGCCAGACTTTCCTGCTTCAAGGCTCAGGAAGGGACCCAGATTCTCAGCTTGCTCATAGGTGGCATTCCAGCTAGAAATCCCAACTCTGGAATAAGGTGCAGGATCCCTGAGAAGAAGGTATGAGTTAGCCCAACAGCCTTGAACAGGAATCGCTTTGCATAATTCCTTTGGGGTGGAACAGGATCATTAGACCTTTGCCTAGAGCAGGGGTGCCCAAACATGGCAACTTTAAGATGTGGACTTCAACTCCCAGAATTCCCCAGCCAGCATAACTGACTCTCTTGTCATCCCTTCCTCTGCAATCTCTCCACTTAGATCAGAGGTCTTCAAACCTGGCCACTTTAAGACTTGTGGACATCAACTCCCAGAATTCTCCAGCCAGCATAACTGACTCTCTTGTCATCCCTTCCTCTGCAATCTCTCCACTTAGATCAGAGGTCTTCAAACTTGGCCACTTTAAGACTTGTGGACTTCAACTCCCAGAATTCTCCAGCCAGCATAACTGACTCTCTTGTCATCCCTTCCTCTGCAAACTCTCCACTTAGATCAGAGGACTTCAAACTTGGCCACTTTAAGACTTGTGGACTTCAACTCCCAGAATTCCCCAGCCAGCTATGCTGGGTCCACAAGTCTTAAAGTCCACAAGTCTTAAAGTTGCCAAGTTTGGGCACCCCTGTTCTAGAGGGAGTTTAGGAAGTTCTCCTCTAGATACAGGCAGTATCTGAGCCTACCAGCCATCTAGTTTGCTTCTCCAGACCTTAGATGACCTTATCTTCTTTTTTTTTTGGTGAATTTTTTTCATTTTATTTTTCCATAACCACTCTCACATCATTAATCTTACAGTGTGCCATCTGGGTACAGTCTTCGTGCCATCATATTTAACAGTTACATCATTTTTAATCTATTTATATCTTGCCTTTACCTTGACATTTCGATTGCCTTTTAATTCAACTCCTCCCCTATAATTCTACCCTTTCCAAATTATTCAATTTTCTGTTTCTTTTTGTCTATATTCATTTTCTACCCAGTGACAAAAACATCCCCATATCTTAATAATACTCTGGTTTTTCCTTCTCTTTAACTGCCAAACATTAATCTGTTCATTTCTGCAGTGCCTAATTTTTTTTTAATTACCTCTGAGGAACTTTTCCCATTTTCCAACTTTGTGCAAATACAATTCTAGCTGCAGTTATTACATGAACAATTAAACATACATTTTCTTTACTATAGTTCTCTGGTAAAATACCCAACAAAAACGGATTGAAATCAATATGCTGCTGTATCGTCCTTTCCAACCACATGCAAATTTCTGCCCAATGTTTTTTGATGACATTATCTTCGGACATTACTGCCAGCCTGACCAATAGATTCTGGGAAGTCAGCCAACTGTCCCCCCTCCAAAAAATGCCCCTCTCCTCAACAGTATGAAGACAGCTTCCCAGGGAAAGCTCTCAACTCCATCTCAAAATACCCCTCACAGGGCTCAGTCCAAAGCTGCAAGAATAAAAGCAGTGGGACACCCCCATCTCCATTGAGCCCCATCTCAGAGAGAGCTTTCAGCCCCGCTCCAGCGCGAGGACTTTTCTTGGCCAAAACAGCCACCTTACCTTCTGGGATCCAGATATGGAACCCTTCAGAGAAGTGCGTTGGAAGGAGCTGCTCATCCTTCGGACGGAACCGCTGAGTTTCCCTCCTGGCCCCTTCTTGGCTCCTAAGCCTTTGGCCTCCATGGCTGGCTAGTATTTACCAACCCAGCCAAGGCTGGACCTCATTCAGACATAGCCCCTGTTGGAGTTGTCTGAAGCCAGTTTAGAAGGTGCTTCATCCCGACGGAAGCCATAGGAGGCGAATGTCTCTCCTTGCTAGAAATCTGAGCGATCCCAAGCTAAGTAAATCAGGAATATGAGACAAAGACGAGCATAAATCTATGTTTCTACCCCCTCCGATAACTCCCCCCCCCTCCAGATTTTCTATAATCGGGGCTTAATGCACCCCCCCCCCTGCCCCATTCAATGGTTTCCAGTGGAGAGAGATTTAATAAATGGTGATTGAAGGTAAATCTACTTTAAAAAGCATCAGTTCCAAAGGATTTTTATCCCAACACAAGCACTCAACTGAACATCATCTGGTGCTGCCGAGCTGAAAGGCAGAAGAGTAAAGGCAGATGGCTCACAGAGGGCTAGAAGCTTAGGGGCGAATGCCAAGAGAGGGGTGAGGGAAAGGAAGGAGATTAGCAAGGTCCTTTGAGATAAGGAAGGTCCAAGCTGACTTTCCAACCTCCCCCCCCACACACACAAAAAGCAAGGATCGGTTTGATTCAGATGATTCCGAAGGGATCGTGCTGAGCCTAAACCCCAAGGATACTTGAGGAGCAACATGGTTAGAATGTGGCCATGAGCTACAAGTCAGGGAAAAGGGTTTCGATGGGCGGAAGGATGGTTGCGATGTTGACATCAGAAAAAAGCCTTCGGATTCGGCTTCCCTTGTCGTCTTTCCTCCTCATTTGAGGTGATTTCTAAATAATTATTTCAGCCCTGCTGTCCATGTGTCCCACTCCAAATATTTATGTCTGAATGCCTAGCAAGCTATGCGTGTCCTGCCACGAACGCCAAGAATAATACACACCAACCCTCGCTCTCTTGGCCTCTCCCCTCTGCCTCTTCTCCTGCAGATGGGAACCAGCAACTCGTTTTGCACCCAAGATGAAGTCAAATACTTAGACTTGGAGAAAAAAGTCTTCTTCCGTAAATGGCTTCGCTTTTATTCAGATCGAACATTTGATCTGAGAAATGTTTCTTCTCCCCTGCGAGTTTTCTTGACGTCAGAAAAGTGTTCCAGATTGAATGAGGTATTCTTCTAAATCCATGTTCATTGACGGGGGGGGGGGGCAGCATTATATTTGTTTGTTAGGGATCCCCTAGGAACAGGGATGTGGTGGCTCAGTGGCTAAGACGCTGAGCTTGTCGATCAGAAAGGCCGGCAGTTCAGCGGTTTGAATCCCTAGCGCCGCATAACGGAGTGAGCTCCCGTGACTTGTCCCAGCTTCTATCAGTTCGAAAGCAGGTAAAAAATGCAAGTAGGAAAATAAGAACCACCTTTGGTGGGAAGGGAACAGCGTTCCGTGCGCCTTTGGCGTTGAGTCACGCCGGCCACATGACCACGGAGACATCTTCGGGCAGTGCTGGCTCTTCGGCTTTGAAACAGAGATGAGCAGCGCCCCCTAGAGTTGGGAACGACTAGCATGCACGTGCGAGGGAGATCTTTACTTTTAGGAACAGGAGTCATTGGAAGGCGACCTATGGCCCTTACACCTGTTGAACTCCGCAAGGCATGGATCTAAAACTCGACTTTCTGTTTCTGGAAAAAAAATCCTGACATGGGAAGGGTTGAAGGGCTGAAATAAATACTTCCATGTTCAAGAGAGTTTGTTCAGTATCACATCTGCTTTCTTAAACTTTCTTAGCCATTCATGATAATAATAATAAAAGTAATTAAAAAAAAAAAAGCAATTGGCTTAGAAGGATGACCAATCCAGACCTTTTTCTCCCAGGTGTCCCAGAGACCTTTCAGAAATGTCACCTGGGAACTTGCAAGTTTAGCCAAAGTGGAATCAGTTGTCTGGAAGATCTTTGATGATCATTCAACTCTTCTTTGCAGCCATAAAATAATGGATCAGTCAGTTTGATCCTCTCTCTCTCTCTCTCTCTCCCCTCCCCCCCTCTCTCTCTCCCTCCCTCCCTCTCCCACTCCCTCCCTCCCCCCCCTCTCTCTCTCCCTCTCTCCCACTCCCTCCCTCCCTCCCCCCCTCTCTCTCTCCCTCTCCCACTCCCTCCCTCCCCCCTCTCCCTCCCTCTCCCTCCCTCTCCCTCCCTCTCTCCCTCTCTCCCTCCCTCTCTCTCCCTCCCTCCCTCCCTCCCTCCCTCTCTCTCTCTCTCTCTCTGTGTGTAAATACCATACTTGTTCTCTTGTTGGAAGATATTTTTCCAATGCCACCAGTGCCCTCTGCAGGAAGTTTTGAAAATATATTTCTCATCCTTTATAATAGAATAACACAGTTGGAAGGGACCTAGGAAGGTCTTCTAGTCCAACCTGCTTGCTCAAGCAGGAGAACCTCCACCTTTTCTGACAAATGGCTGTCCCATCGCATAAAAACCTCCAGTTCTCGGTTGCTTCTCTCCTTGATTAGTTTCCACCCATTGCTTCTTGTTCCACCCTCAGGTGCCTTGGAGAATAGCTTGACTCCCTTTTCTTTGTGGAAACCCCTGAGATATTGGAAGACTGCTATGATGTCTCCCCTAGTCCTTCTTTTCATTAAACTAGACATCCCCAGTTCCTGCAACCGTTCTTCATATGATTTAGTCTCCAGTCCCCTAATCAACACAATACAATACAATATAATACCAGAGTTGGAAGGGGCCTTGGAGGTCTTCTAGTCCAACCCCCTGCCTAGGCAGGAAACCCTATACCATTCCAGACAAATGGCTATCCAACATTTTCTTAAAGACTTCCAGCGTTGGGGCATTCACAACTTCTGGAGGCAACTTCTGTTCCACTGATTAATTGTTCTCACTGTCAGGAAATTTATCCTCAGTTCTAAGTTGCTTCTCTCCTTGATTAGTTTCCACCCATTGCTTCTTGTTCTACCCTCAGGTGCCTTGGAGAATAGTTTGACTCCCTCTTCTTTGTGGCAGCCCCTAAGATATTGGAACGATGCTATCATGTCTCCCCTGGTCCTTCTTTCTATTAAACTAGACCTACCCAGTTCCTGCAACCGTTCTTCATATGTTTTAGCCTCCAATCTCCTAATCTTCTTTCTTGCTCTTCTCTGCACTCTTTCTAGAGTCTCCGCATCTTTTTTATATCATGGCAGTCCCAACCGGATGCAATATTCCAAGCGTGGTCTTGGTGAAAATCCTTTTAGAAATCCTGGCCAAGATGTTATTCGAGCAGATTCTGGTTCCCCCCCAATGCAGAAATGGCATTTTGACATTTTTGTTTTCAGATCTGGGTACCAATGCCTGAAAATTGCTAGAAAATTGTTCCAGTTCCCAGCATCTTTTCCAAAGCAGTTTGCAGCTCTCATTTTGTCAGCTTCCACCACACCTCCTTCTCACACCTCCATCACACCCACGTGTATGTGTGTGTGTGTGTGTGTGTGCTCGCACGGGTGTGTCACCAGCTACAGTTGTTCCTCATTCCGTGGAAGAGCAGAGGAAATGACGGTAGAACCCTCTGCTCTTTCTCTTAACTCAGCATAATGTTGGGTTGGATGAAATGAAGGGAAAACGGTGGCTGAGATCAGTCTTTTAGGCTGTTCCTTTAAAAACCTTCACTTCCTAAGGATTCTTCCCAAGGCAGCTGCAAATTCCTGCTGATGCTGAAACTATTTTTACAACTCCAACTTTTTTGCTCCTGCCTCTTAATTGCTGGGATCTTGGGTTCCAAAACCACACAGTATTTCATATCATTACAGCCTTTTCTTCTGCCAAATTACAAACTTCCCAAAGTGCTACTTTGTCCTTCATGGATAGTGAATGCGGTTAATGCCCCCTTTTTGCATCTGGAAAAAAATAATAATTCCTCCTTCTTCTTCTTCGATCTTAGGTTTATAGCTTGGCTGGACTCCCGGCACAAATAGTCATAAGGGAGAGTTTAAAAATAAAAATAAAACAGAGGTGGTTTATTTTTAAAGGAAGATCCACACCCATGCAATCTTGCTAAAATAAGATCCCAGGGGATTTATCCTAAAGATAGACGGTGTTTGGCTCCATTGAACACTTAACTGGAGTTAGCAACCTTTTTTTATAAAACCAAAATCTCAACTTTATTTGCGGGAGTCTGTTTTTCCAACCACACCTCTTTGTAAGGAAGAATAAAGGAAGGAAGGAGGAAACAAAATCTTCTAAGGGAAAATGTGAGCCCCGTTGCAAATTTTAATTCGGCTTTTATAAAGCTGCAGAACTTCCTCGGAACAGGCGATGGCGCCAACAAGCCATTGTGTGTGTGTAAACTTAAGAGCAAGCAACTCCTGAAAGTAAGTTTGGGCATACTGGGATAGAAATAAAGTGTAATGAAGTTAAGTGTCAGCTTGGTGTGGTTGTGTGAAGGTGCCCGAGAAGAAACGGAGAGATTAGGGGTGTACTTTCGGCCTGGAGGGTGACCTGGGCTGGCCCCTCTTTTTCAGCCCTGCCCACGTCACAAAGTTGTGATTGTAATGGTGTGAAATCTAGTAGATAAACCTGGTAAATACACATTCCTTATTTGATGTTGATGTTGATGTTGATTTTATTTATATGCTGCCCTTTCCCCCCCCCCCAAGGGGACTCAGGGCGGCTCACAACTCAACCAGGGAAGGGGGATACAAACAAGAATTTAAAACGACATAAAAAACAATGCATAATTAAAACACAACAGTCATACCAATTCGAGGCGGGGGCAACAGCTCTTTAGCCCCAGGCCTGTCGGAACAGCCAGGTTTTAAGGGCTTTGCGGAAGGCCTGGAGGGTGGTGAGGGTGCGAATCTCCACGGGGAGTTCGTTCCAGAGGGTCGGAGCAGCCACAGAGAAGGCTCTCCTCCGAGTAGTCGCCAGTCGACACTGGCCGGCGGATGGGATTCGGAGGAGGCCTAGTCTGTGCGATCTAATCGGTCTAGTGGAGGTAATTATTTTCAAAGGAACCACCCGTGTTCTGGATGGGGGTCCCTTTGGTGGGGGAGATTAGATTTTTCCCAATGGGAAAACAGATTTGGGGAGAGGACCGAAGCCGCTGCTAGAAATCCAATTTCTTTCATTAAGTGAACATCATGTTAAGCCAAAAAGGGACACAGTGGCTCAGTGGCTAAAGATGCTGAACTTGTCAATCAGAAAGGTCGGCAGTTCAGCGGTTCGAATCCCTAGTGCCTGCATAACAGAGTGAGCTCCCGTGACTTGTCCCAGCTTCTGCCAACCTAGCAGTTCGAAAGCACTTAAAAATGCAAGTAGAAAAATAGGGACCACCTTTGGTGGGAAGGGAACAGCGTTCCATGCGCCTTCGGCATTGAGTCATGCCGGCCACATGACCACAGAGACGTCTTCGGACAGCGCTGGCTCTTCGGCTTTGAAACGGAGATGAGCACCGCCCCTTAGAGTCAGGAACGACTGGCACATATGTGCCAGGGGAACCTTTACCTTTTACTATGTTAAGCCAACATGAACCTTTTGCCTCGATTAACATTTGGAGTTGGTGGGTGGGGGTGTCCGTATTGCTGTTTCTTTCCCTTCTGCTCAGGAATCCGGCAGGTGTTTTTTTTTTTTTGCTGAAACACAAGTGACTTTTTAGCTGGGTCAGCTTTCTAAGGTCTTGTCCTCTTCTGAGATGGAATGTCTTACAAGCAGAAATATCCGTTTGTTTAAAAATCCCTGGATAATAATAATAAAAAAAGGGATGATCTGCTCTTTTTTTTTTTGTGGCAATCATAGAGTAAAAGAGCCAGAGATAACTTTGGAATTGCACTTCTGTTTGCTGGCAAAGAAATTGGAAGTCTCTCCTTTCTGTTTTCTTCTTTCCTGCTGGACTTTTGTCTTCCTTTTTCCCCGCTTTCGCTTTTCTCCATTTGGAAGAAATGTCCTTCTGGGTTCGGCTCCAAGTGGGGGAAAGAGACACTGGAGACATGGAGGCTGCTTGGAAAGATGGTTTATTGTTGGACAGGACCACATGGCTTGAGCCCTGAACAGAAAAGGGGATCACATGCTTCAGTGTTGGTGGAGAAGAAGAGAAGGGCCGAGGGAGGGGCTTGCTAGGCTTTTTATAACCTGTTCAGTCCCACCTCTCTGTTTCCTGTTCCTGTGTAAGAAATGTATTCTGATTGGTTGTCAGACTCCCATGGGGCCATGCAGGGGGATACTCTCTAGGCTGTGTTTTGAATCCAGGTTTGGTTGAGTTCTCAGATTCCATGTGGTCAGTTGAGTAAAGGGCCAATATTATCATGCCTTTACTCCCATCCCCCCCTGGGGCTGCAGTGGAGAAGTCTTTATTATGTAAAGTGGACTAGCTTGGCCTTCTCAATGGCCCATCAACAGTGGGGATGGGCAGGAAGCTACAGGCAACTATTGTGTCTTTTAAAACATGTTTCTTTCTTTTCATATCCAGTGAAATATTCTGCCTTTTCAATATTTCCTAGGATATTTCATTTTTTTCTGGGAGAGGGCTGGGTGATAACTTCCCACAATGGTTTATATTGTTCCTCTTCGTAAAACGTTCAGTAGAAAAATACCTAAAAGAAAACAAACCTGCAAAGCCAACCATCCAGAAAATGTTGTTTATTTTGGTTGTGGATAATAAACATTTCCAAATTATACTGCTGGCAAGCCCTGAATTTGACTCCCAATCCAGGGCCCCCTTTTCCTTCATCGTAGCCACCCCCTGGTGCAGACTGCTGGCAGGCAGGTGGCGGCCATCCTCTTTTCCTTGCCCCCCCAAATACAACAGGGGCATAAAGGGGGAAAGTGGGGGGGGGAAAGTAAAATCGGCCCAGCAAACTCCACCCTGGGCTTCAAAGGCATTCCTTCATTGTTCTTTGTGTCGCAATCCTGGTGGGAGGAAAGACTAACCAGAATTCTCTCTCCAGATTTCAGGCACGGCCCCAAAACCAACATTTCTTCCGTGTAGATCCTAAGGGCTGACCTGCTTTCTCTATCTGCATTCAAAGCAGGAGCCCTCAAACTCATGAGACACACACACACACACACACACACACACACACACAGTATGTCTGACGTACAACAGGTGCTGTACAGATCTAAATCTTTGTTCCTGGAAGGGTGGGTGTGGCTGTGTTTTGTTCAGCGCCGGGCATGACTCACAGCCTCTGCCCTTCTGCAGAACAAGCGTGTGGCTTCGGTGGGGGTGCCCCAGCAGGAGAGAACATACACACATGCGCATTCACACACACACACACAGACACACACACACTTACTTCAAAGTGGTTAACTTAGAACAGGTGACTTCTGCTCCAGATCGTATTTCAGAGGCACCTTACGAAACAAGTGGTTTGGGAAATTCCATTTCTGAAGCTTGGATACCGTCCGAACGGTTTCCACTTGTCCAGGGAGAATCTATCCTCAGCTCTGACTTGAATGGACCAAGAAATCCAGGCCTTGCAGAAGATTAGAAGAAGAAAAAAACACCCCAACTGCAAAGCTGAAATATCCGGAAGGGGTTTGTTTGGGTCCTGTTTTCTTTCTACGTCCTAAAATGTTTGTCTTTGAAAAGGCATTGAATTAATTGGAATAATAAGGAAGATTCTGTCTTTAAGAGTCCAACCCAAGACGATTTCCTTGCTGCTTGGTGAGGTCAATCTTCATTGAACGTTGACTTTTCAAGCATTAGTTGTTCAGAATAACAAAATAACAGAGGTGGAAAGGACCTTGGAGGTCTTCTAGTCCAACCCCCTGCTCAAGCAGGAAAGCCTATACCATTTCACACAAGTGGATGTGCAGTCTCTCCTTAAAAGCCTCCAGTGATGGAGCAGCTACAACTTCTAAATGCAAACCATTCCACTGATTAATTGTTCTTAGGAAATTCCTTCTTCATCTTTGGCTGGTTGTCTCCTGGATTAATTGCCATCCAATTCTTCTTGTCCTGCAAAGAGTCATTGCAATCACCCCAAATTGGGCATTAAAAACACACCAACCTTGCTCTGCCCGAATGGTTCGAACACGAGAAACGGATAGCCCTTGCAAGAAAAAGGAAGCATCCGAAATATATTTAAGAGAATAAAAATAATGTGAAACACATAAACCCAAATGATGGTTACATCAGCCAGGGGAAGATGGTGACGGGCCTTCAGTGCCACCATCCCTTCTAACCCCCCCCCCCCACTCTCTTTGTGACCTCCTAGTTCTGAAAAATTGTCCCTGGATTGGATGAAAAGAGATAAAGATCAAGGCCAGTGAAACACTTTCTCCTCCACTTAGCGCAGACAAAATGTTTACATGTCTCCAGTTTTTGAGCTGAGTCCAGCGTGGCTCAGGATTTAGAGTATGTAGCTCAACAGGTTAAACTAATATGCCCTGCATTCTTCGTGCCACAGCCGTCCTCCTCCTCCTCCTCCTCCTCCTCCTCCAGTGACCTCTGGACTCACCTCCTGAGATGCTTAAGGCCATGATGGATTGCGAGATCTTGACTCTTGGCCACCTTAATCCTTGACCTTCCTTTCGTTCCATTCTTAGCTGGGTGGGTGTGTGTGTGTGAGAGGGGGGGGTTTCCTGTGGCTTCCTTCCTTCCTGCTCCAGGGGCTGATAAAGTTCTGCTTAATAAAGAGATCTCGGATGGACTGAAGAGATGTTGATCAACAGCCTTGGTTTACCTTGTCCAAGGAAAATGCCGATTGACTTTTGGGAGCAGTAACCTTGAGTCTCACTGGGGCAAAATGTAAAAAGCAGGATCATTAGAGTAGACGTGGGCTGCAAAGATCACAACCTCCACTAGATGGCAGCAGAGAAGATGGAGAAAGTCTAACTCTCCCCCTAGAGGTCTTGCAGGCAGCCTACATCTCCCAGGTTCGTGTTTCAGGGCTGGTTGTGTTCCTGCCTTCCAACTCATGGTGGGCCAAGAACAGTGGGAGTTAGAAAGGAAGATC
>NC_045556.1:1418689-1478689 GCF_009769535.1 Thamnophis elegans | reverse complement strand
CTTTGGGTCTGCTGAAGTTGCAAAGTTGGACTCTTGTAAAAAGCAACACCGCCCAGGGGGTCAGAAAATGGGCCTCTGGGCATGCACAGAGGGCTTTTCTTTTCCCCACTCTGAGAAAGCAGAAGTGGTGGGGGGAAGGGTTGGCCCAGAAAGGCTGGGGCTTCCGGCAAAGCAGCCCAGCTTCCTTTTGGGGAGGGGTGGCTGCCCCATAGCGTGCCTAGCAGTCCGCCAGCCCTTCCCATCGGGCGTATTAATAGCTCCGCAGAGAGCAAGGTCAGGCAAGGACAGCCGGAGCAGCGCCTGCGCCACTTAAAAGGGCGAGGGCGTCTTCACCCAGCCGCCCTTCCTCCTTGCTCGGGGATCCCTTCCCGGCCCAATGCAAGCGACTCTCCCTTGCAGAGACTTTAAGAGGCCAAGCTCTGCTTTCTCCAGGGGTTCTTACAGGGGGGGGGGGCACCTCCAGATCTGGAGGGTTGGAGCTGAAGACTTTTTTTTATTTCTTTTCCCTCCCCAACCCCACAGATATGTTTGGCCACCAGGTCTGCCTTTCTGGTGAGAGGGTATTTCACTCTCCCCTTATTGTGCCCCTTCAGCCGGGGAGCATGGCCACCCCTCTGTACTTGAGAGACCGCCTGCTGCCAATTTAGAGCCGAGTGGCGCAGTGGTTAGAGTGCAGCACTGCAGGCTACTTCAGCTGACTGCTAGTTCTGCAGTTCAGCTGTTCAAATCTCACCGCTCAGGGTTGACTCAGCCTTCCATCCTTCCGAGTGGGTAAAAATGAGGACCCGGATTGTTGTTGGGGGCGATATATGCTGACTCTGTAAACACTTAGAGAGGGCTGAAGCCCTATGAAGCGGTATAAGTCTAACTGCTATTGCTATTGCTAATTACCTCCCACAGACCCATTAGATCTCACAGGGTCGGCCTCCTCCGGGTGCCATCTAACAGCCAACGCCACCTGGCTACTACCCAGGGGAGGGCCTTCTCTGTGCAGCTCTGGCCCTCCTAGAACGAACTCCCCACAGGGATTCGACCCCACCTCTCTCCAGGCCTTCCGAAAAGCCTCAAAACCTGGCTTTGCCGGCAGGCCTGGGGTTGATGAGTTCCCCTCCCCTCTCGACTTGTGTGGCTGTGCAACTGTTACTTATTTTTATTATTTGTATTTTGTCTTTTATGTTCCCCTTTTTCCCCTTTTGAATTGTTCGCTGCCCTGAGTCCTCCCGAGAAGGGCGGCATATAAATAATAAATTCTATTCTATTCTATTCTGTCTCCAGCCCAAGGGGCAAGTCCAGATTCTCACGCTGCACCACACACCAGAGAAGCGACAACGCATCCATCTGCCTTGTCACACTGGGCGTGCGCTGGGCCAGGGGTTGTCAACTTGCTCGGCTTTAAGCCGGGCGACTTCAACTTCCAGAAGTCCCCAGCCAGGGAGCGGGAAGTTGAAGTCCACCCAGCTTAAAGTGGAGAAAGTTGAGACTCCTCTGGATACGTTTCCTCCACTCCTGGGTACAGGGAAAGAAAGAAGGGATGGAGAGTGTTTTGCAAACATTGGGAGTTTTTTGTTCTGATGAAGTGAGGCGTTGCTCCCAAAGCTTGCAAAGTTTGGCCTTTTCATAAAACTTGCAATTGCACCTGAGGAAGGGTTGTGATTCCCTAAAGCTTGCACATTGGAGGAAAACTTGCATCTCAATCTTCCCAGATTCTCTCATTGGCACAGTTTCCACTTCGTTGCTCTTTCAGCCCCGGCGGTGGGCTCTCTCCGGCGGTAGATGCTGGGTGGTGCCAACCACGCTTCCGGTTGTGATGGGGGGGGCTGGCTGCCTGCCCTCCGTGGGTTGCAATGAGAAAGCCGTTCTGTGGTAGTATTCAGCCAGGAAAGCTAGGCAGGTAAAGGACGATATTTGTAGCTCAGGGCTGAAATGAGAAGTCCTTGCTGCTCTTTTGAGCTTGGTTTAGTGATACAAGGGAGTGGGGTTTGCGGAGGAGGAGGAGGAGGAGGAGGAGGAAGAAGACGAGGAGGAGAAGGAGGAAGAGGAAAAGGAGGAGGAGGAGGATTGTGGGGTCCTTGGTGCTGTCTGAGCTTGGTTGTTTCCTTGCAGACATTTCATTACCAAACTAGGTAACATCATCAGTGCTAACATCACTAGCACATCATTACCCTCAAAGCTTGATGGCTTTGGTGCAGGGATTCACAGACTTCTGCCATTGACAAGAAGACCTTTGGGCAGTGTCTGTCTGTCTGTGTCTGTGTCTGTGTGTTCTTGCTTCACACTGACAGGCTTTGAGACTTGTGCTTCAACACTCAAGGTGGGAGTCCAAGTAAAAATGTGGCAAGTGCCTTTCTTTGTTATATTTGGCCAGCCAAGCTGGAGAAAAGTCCCAGCTAAATCCAGGCCTGAGTGACCAAGGCAGGCAGACACAGGCAGCCCTTGACCACGAGTGAATCCTTGCAGGTGTTAAGGGAGCAACACGGGTGTTTAAGAGACTCTGATTTCCCCGTTGAGTTTGTGTGTCAGAAAGTCTGAATCTCTTCCAGATCTCTACAGTGGTGGGTTGCAGGGGTTACGCCCCGGTACGGGCGTACCCGGAGCCTGCCGGAGCACCGGATACCATCCCAGTACGGTGCTCTGGAGGGCCTGCCCGAGCTCCTTACCTGTCCTTTAAAGCCTTCGGCGCTTCCGTGCACACGCATGGCGCATACAGTGCCTGCGCAACGCTCCGACGAGTAGCTGGAGCGTCGCAGAGGGTTGTGGAAGCGTTGCTGGCAGCTACAATGCATGCACGCGCCATCCGTGCCCACGTGGGTGACGTTGGGCCCCTTCCAACCATACTGGTTGGAACGAGATTCGGAACCCACCACTGGATCTCCCCCACGAATGCTGCCAGTCTTGAGGGATGGTCCCTGCTGGAGCAATGATGCCACATTCTGCCTTGACTGAGTCGTGCCACCACCACCCCCGTCCCCTCCACCACAGGGCCCATTGGGGAATGTGACCCCCCCCCCCGGGGGGAGACTTTTGTAGGCCAGCAGGTGAGTAAATGGGAGGAGGGCAGGAATCATTGACCGGCATATCCTGGGAGAATAGAAAGGAATTTCACAGTTCACCACCAGCCAGAACGGGGTCATGTAAATGTTAACCCTGTTAATTAATTGCTCAGCCCAAGATGGATGGATGAGCGGGTCTCACTACGAAAGGCCGAACGGCTACTTTTCTTGCTCGGCTTCTCCAGATGAAAATCCAGGCAGAGAACCAGGCGTTGTGGCTTTCTACCTCAGGCAGGCTGGTGGCCTACCCCCAGGGGAGATGCCCTGAGTTTACTACCCTGAGCAAATAGCGCACACCGAGGGGTAAAATGAGCTGGACATCAGTCCTGTCACAGCAACACAGTCGAATGTGTCGTCCTGGGAATGTGGACCAGACAAAGCACCAGAAAAGACCTCCTGGCTAAACGAGTCTAATTCGTTTGCTGCTGCTGGCTTTGCTGGAAGCAATATTCCCAAGGAGCAATAAACATTGAGAAAACAAACTAGGTTCAACCAGGATAGGCCGAGGGAAAACTCAGGAGTCCTTCAAGCTTCCTGCAAGCAGCTCCAAGCCCTTTTCCCCCCATCCCCATTTCATTGTGGTGGGGCAGAGGAAGGAGTCCGGCTCCTGACTGTGCTCTCAACCAGGATGAGTGGCTTTTCCCCATGTTCTTATTTGGAGTAGCTGGCAGTCAACGGTCCAGCCTGAATGTTCTTGTGAAAAACGTCAGATGATCAGTTTCAAGAAGCCAGAGGTGATTTCGCAGCAGGGCTGGTGATGTAACCCCACCTCTTTCGGCATTAATAGAGAAAGGAAAAGTTGAGCGTTTATGCTGGGAAAAGGAATATTGCTCAATTCTGTAGATAACCACAATGCCAGGAACCTTCCTCCCCCTCTGCTTTTATTCTCTCTCTCTTCTTCTCCCTTTCTCCCTCTCTCTTTCCTCTAAGGAGTAATGATAAACAGCATATATAGCCTTCATTGTAATTGAAATACAAACACAACGAAAAACAAAATTAGTTTTAGCCCACTGGTGCAATCCATGGCAACACATACAAACAACATAAATAGTGTAAAGCAGTGTTTTTCAACCTTTTTTGTGCAAAGGCACACTTTTTTCATGAAAAAAAATCACGAGGCACACCACCATTAGAAAATGTTAAAAAAATTAACTCTGTGCCTATATTGACTATATAAAGTAATTTTCCCACGGCACACCTTATACTATGTCACGGCACACTAGTGTGCCGCGGCACAGTGGTTGAAAAACACTGGTGTAAAGAATAAAATGCAAGTAATCAAGGGGAAAGAAAGAAAAGAACAACCAATAAGATCACACAGGTTGGGCCTCCTCCGGGTGCCGTCGACCGGACAATGCCGGCTGGTGCCTCCCCGAGGGAGGGCCTTCTCTGTAGCTGCACCGGCCTTGTGGAACGAGCTACCCGCAGAGATCCGGACCCTCACCACTCTCCCGTAAAGCAACCAAGACCTGGCTGTTCTGGCAGGCCTGGGGCTGTTGATTAATTTCCAGCCCCACTTGATGGAATGGATGTTGTATTGTTTTTAAATTCTGTATTTTTTTAAATGTTTTAAATGCTTTTACTTGTTGTGAGCCGCCCAGAGTCCCTAGGGAGTGGGCGGCATACAAATTTTATTAAAGTTTAAAGTTTAAAGTAAGTTTAAAGTTTAAAGGTTAAAGTTTAAAGTTTAAAGTAGTTTAAAGTAGTTTAAAGTAGTTTAAAGTAGTTTAAAGTAGTTTAAAGTAGTTTAAAGTAGTTTAAAGTAGTTTAAAGTAGTTTAAAGTAGTTTAAAGTAGTTTAAAGTTTAAAGTAGTTTAAAGTTTAAAGTTTAAAGTTTAAAGTTTAAAGTTTAAAGTTTAAAGTTTAAAGTTTAAAGTAAAACTAGCCATGCACATGTGCCTGGAGTGATTGTGGTTGTGTTTAAGAGTCTGACTGACAGCCCAAAGATAGAAACTTTTGAAGATAGGACAAAGCTAAAACTCAAAGCAACCTATGGCAGAGTTGTCCAACCTCAGCAACTTCAACTCCAGAATTCCGGGACTTGGAGTCCACAAGTCTTACGTTTGCCAAAGTTGGACCTCCCAATCTCATGGAAAGGCTCAAAGCGTTCACATCTCTGAGGATCAGTCAGGAATGCCTGCTCCAACTAGGCTCAAAAAAGAACATAGCAAGGAGACCATTTCCAAAACACCCAATCAGATCCATGCTGGTTGGGGATTCTGGAGCACAGCTGGAGGCGAGAGTGGCGGGTGAGCACACTCTAGTATAAAATGCTCCTGTGTGGGATCTAGGTTGCACACTCCTCCCCTCCCTCCTCCTCCACTCCATGAAAAAGCTTTGTGTCTTCCCCAAAACTGGTCCCTGGGGCCGAAAACGTCGGGGACCCCTGTTGTAAGACACAGCCTGACGATGTTCTGGGATCTCAGCAGAGGAATAACTTGGCCTGTCTTCTCGGAGCCTTGAAGGTTCTTTCTCGCAAAGATTTATAGCTGCAATAAAGTCGATCTGCTCAGATCTTGGAAGCTATTAATGTAGCCTTTCCAACTCAAAGCCGTATGATCTTTGCTGAAAAATTCAGGAGGGGCCCTTGAACAGGTGTCAAGGGGGCGGCTGACAGCAGCTTCCAGAACACAAAGGACACAACTCACACGTACTTTGGGGGGTGTGGGTGGAGGCCCTTCGTACACATGTGTGCATTTATGCCTTTGGCAAGCACACCCCGTGAAATCGGGTTGCCAAAAAAAACGTGGGCGGCTAATCCAGAAGAGCAAATGGAAGCTTGTTGTAAGCCCAGTTCATGAGATGGCATAACTCAAGAGGGGCAGACTTGCAACTGGAGCCAAGAGTAATTCAGAATGAAAGGAAAGACCTAGGAATTGCTAACAAAGTGGAGGGAAGCCAGAATTCAATAATTGCCTCTATTCAGCATATTTTTTTGCTTAAAAAAACGAAACAATAGATTGGTATACGAAGCAATGGATGCTGGATCATAAATGGTGGGAAATCTCCCTTCTGATCATACCAGTCCAAGCGGAATACGGAAAAACAGGGCTGGAAGGGGCCTTGAAGGTCTTCTAGTCCAACTCCTTGCTCAAATAGAAAACATGACACCATGCCATACAAATGCTTGTCCGGTCTCCTCTTAAAAACCTTCAAGGTTGGATCATCAACCTCTTCTTCTTAGGCATTGCGTCTCTTGTGTGGGCGTTGTGTGTTCTTCACACTTGGCATGAGTAACAAAGAGAAGGTTGTTTTGCACGTTCTGAAAGGCAACACAACATGGACACACGAGGATGTAACATGGGCAAAGGGAGGTCTTTAGGAGGTCCAGCACCTACTGCGAGACACAATGTTGGTGTCACCTCTAGTTGACAATCCAGGGGCCATGGTCAAAGAGCAGCGGCAACCTAGTCAGAAGACTGAACAGATGATCCTTGGAACCCATCCATCCCACAATTTATCTGATCCCAAGCTTGTCTGGTTACGTTTTGACCAACCTGATTTTGATCCCTGTTGTGTTCTGAGAATGGACTACCTAAGATCTCCAGACTTTTATTTGAAATCTCTGGATTTTGACTTCTTGTCCATCTGCTAACTGGGCTCCTGGTCCCACACTTCTATTCCCAGATGTCTGATGGCTCGGGCACCTTCTCTACCTAGTAGACCCATGGTTATTTTGCCACATGGTGATCTCTGACCTTCAAGGATGGGCCATTGTGGGCATGGGCTCCTTCTGTCATCCCTCCTTCCGTGTTTTGATCTAAGTTGCTCAATTGCTGCTTGAATTCATCTCCTAAACTGGCTTTTCCATTTATCGTTGGATTATATTGTAGGATTATGAACAATTAATCAGTGGAACAGAAGTTGCCTCCAGAGATTGTGGATGCTCCTCCAGCACTGGAAGTCTTTAAGAAGATGTTGGATAGCCATTTGTCTGAAATGGTGTAGGGTTTCCTGCCTAGGCAGGGGGTTGGACTAGAAGACCTCCAAGGTCCCTTCTAACTCTACTCTACTCCATTCTATTCTTCTATTCTATATTCCATTCCATTCCATTCTGTATTCCATCTTCTCTTCTCTTCTGTACTCTACTCTACTCTATTCTACTTTACTCTACTCTACTCTACTCTACTCCATTCTATTCTATATTCTATATCCATTCCATTCTGTATTCCATCTTCTCTCTCTCTCTGACCGGTATCCTATGTGCGTGCTTTTCTAAATACTTCATCCCAGACTAGCCGTCTAGCAAATACACAACCTTAAATTAAGGACTATGCTCGGTGGGTTTCTCTCCTACTGTAGGCCGCTGAAGAAATAAACACGTTGGAGGCCCTCTCTGATGCCTCTCGGAAGATGATAATGAAGAGTGAAATTGAACGGGGGCCCTGAAACAATTTTACACGGGCAGAATCCAGCTCCTTCGCCTGCCAGAAACCTAATCGTCCTCTTTGATCTGAGCTGAGCACGCTGCCTGTAATTGCACCTTGCCACAAAAACCTTCCCTCTGTTGAAATGTACACAGGTATTCCTTGCGTCGGAACACAATGAGCACCTTGTTCCTGGGGGCTTCGGCCGGGGCTGCGCAGATGGTCCTGGGGCGTTGAGTGGCACGGAGGAGGGGACGGAGGAGGCTGGCGGAGGCTTAGCAAGGCTTTGTGTCCTGATTCTCAGCTGCCTTTCAGCAAAACCTGCCCCGTTTGCGTCTCCATTCAGCCCTGGCTTTCTACCCAGGTCTGCAAATTACAGGAGGCGGGCTGGTGGCAACGCTATGATTTTCTGACGCCATCCGTGCCCACTCTCTCCCGGCTCCCATTATTCCTGCGGCTGGGTATTTATTTGAAGGTCTCCCATGCTCTTGCTTGGGGGAAGATTTAATTACACTTATTGGATGGCTCTGCACCTTCTTTTCTGGCAAAGGGGGCCGGTTTGATGCCAATCCTCACCGCTGGTTCCTTCGGGCAGCTGCAGCAGGATTCGGCAGGATGGGCGTGGCCCGAAGGTGGAGACATCGCATGGATGCAGTCAAGTTCTGTGCCTACAGCTCTTCTTGATATTCCAGCGTGGCCAAGTCTACCAGTCCAGTGGGGCGAGAGACAAAGCATCGCCAGAGAGATAGAAACTCGTTGTGACCCACCAGTGGTCAGTGGAGCTGGCAGCAGACTCAGAGAGTGAGGAGGTTGGGGAGGAAGATGGGCCAGTCCTGGAGTCCGGGGAAGGCTCGGATGAGGGCTCTGTGTCGGAGGCAGAGGGGCACAGAGCCATATGCCAGTTATCAGTTGCCTTCAGAGTCAGACATCAGGGGCAGAAGAACAGCTGGAGCCTGTTCCCAGTGTGCGCATGCGCAGAGCTGCCAGGCAAAGGGAGCAGCTAAAGAACAGGGGTTTACTTGGGAGTAAGGCCACAGGTGGACGGTGAATGGCCCCTCCCAGGGGAAATAAAAGAGGAGTGAAAGGGGAGTGGAGTTTGCAGGAGACAATTAGTTTGCTTAATTGGTTCGTGCCTCTCCGAGACTTCTTGCCAAGTTCTGCAGATATCGGCCTGGCAGCTCTCCAAGCCAGATAAGGTCTGTGACTGTAAATCCTCCCTGGAAAGACTTTGATGGATATGAATGAGCAGAATTCACAGTCAATTAATCAGAGGTTTTTTTTTGCCAAGACAAGGAGTTTGCTTCATGCTCTCGGGAAGCCTCGTTTAGAACAAAACTAGGAGGTCTCTCCAGATATGTGACGCCACATGGACAGAATGGAAATATTGAAAAGGCAGAATATTATATTTCCCTGGATCAGAAATGGAGAAACATGTTGTTGTTTTTTAGGCGGGAAGCAGGCTCACTCTTAATAGACCCCACCTTTGTCAATGGGCCACTAGGGGCCCTGAGCTAGTCTACTCTACATAACAAAGATAGGATTGGCCTTCTACAGAAGCTCACCGCAGGGCACCTGGGAAGAAGCAATGCTCAACCAAACTTGGGCTCAAAACACAGCCTAGAGAGTTGCCCCCACATGGCCCCATGGGGGTCTGACAACCAATCGGAATACATTTCTTACGCAGGAAGAGGAAACAGAGAGGTGGGGCCGAACAGAGAGTATGAAGCCAGGAACCTTCAGCCCTTCTCCCTCTTCTCTTCTTCACCCAACATCTGGAAGCATCTGATGATCCCCCTTTTCTGTTCAGGAGCTCAAGCCATGTGATCCTCCTGTCCACCATCAAACCATCTTTCCAAGCAGCCTCCGTGTCTCCAGTGTCTTTTCCCCCACTTGGAGCTGAACCCAGAGGGACGTTTCTTCCAACACAACCAAATGGCCAAATGGGGGGGCTTAAGACATCAGGCCCATGAATTCCACGGCTAATCACAAACGCAACAAGTGCTTTAAAAGGCGTCTGTCTCTGGATGCCCCACTGACATCCTCATGTTGACATCAGTTGCAACTCTCATGTTTGATCAGGCTACGACATGAAGCAAAGGGAGCTTAATTGAGTGGGGGCAGAGGGAGGGGGGGCTGGGAGAAAAAAACCATAACCGAGATGAATGCGCGCGGAGGGCGTCTGGCTTTCCCCTGCAGCTGCAATTTAATTCCTTGTTTTCATGTAGCCCCCCCGATGAAATAACAGGATTGGCCGTTGAGTTGCAACGGGGGGGGGGACAAAATCCCATTTGCTCTGCAAAGCAGTTTATCATCCTGAAGAAAAAGGGGGAGGGGGAGGAGGGTTTGAAGGGAGGGAGGGAGAGGAGAGGGAGCCATGGCATTATTGCTCATTTCGGTGGCTTTGTTTCCTGATGGGCACAGCCAGGGATAATTTCCGAAGTATTAACCTCGGAGCAGAGCGCAGGGGTGTTTGCCATCTCTGGCCCCAAACAATGAGAGCATTGTTTTCTGGGGGGCCAATGCCCGGAGTCCAGATGCATGTCTAGGGTCGGCCCCAGCTGCCCCGTTCGGCCCCATGGCAGCTGCAGAGTGAGCGCCGGCAATTAGCTGGCATCTGCTGCACCACGTTTACCAACCCCGCGCCTGACGGCTCAGCGGCCATAAAGGCACGCTCAGCAGGAAGGGAGGAAAGGGACGAGTTGAGGGGATGCGCCAGACCAGGCATCGCGCACACCTGAGAAGCAAAAATTGGCTCGGCCTCTGATGAGGAAGCCCAAACGTCCTGAGAGCAAAATCCTGTTCTGGAAGAGTTGCCACGTGGTGACATCCTTCCAAGAATACAGTGGTTCCTTCCATTTCAGTTCATTGATTCAGGAGTTCATAGCAATAGCAATGGCAGTTAGACTTATGTACCGCTTCATGGGGTTTTCAGCCCTCTCTAAGCGGTTTACAGAGCCAGCATATCGCCCCCCACAGTCTGGGTCCTCATTTCACCCACCTCGGAAGGATGGAAGGCTGAGTCAACCCTGAGCCAGTGAGATTTGAACCGCCGAACTGCAGATAACAGTCAGCTGAAGTGGCCTGCAGTACTGCACTCTACCCACTGCACCACCTCGGCTCCTATTTCTTAGACATATATACAGAATCAGCCTCTTGCCCCTTCCTTCCTTCCTTCCTTCCTTCCTTCCTTCCTTCCTTCCTTCCTTCCTTCCTTCTTTCCCACTTATTTAGCAATAGCAATAGCAGTTAGACTTATATACCGCTTCCTAGGGCTTTCAACCCTCTCTAGGCGGTTTACAGAGTCAGCATATCGCCCCCCACAGTCTGGGTCCTCATTTCACCCACCTCGGAAGGATGGAAGGCTGAGTCAACCTTGAGCCGGTGAGATTTGAACAGCCGAACTGCAGCTTAGCAGTCAGCTGAAGTGGCCTGCAAGTACTGCACCCTAACACACCTGCTTCACCACTCCTACAGGGGGGTCCCTTTCCCCCCCCCACCCCCAATTTGATGAGGCATCCCTAAATTGCCAGTGTCATCTTTGCATTCCAGATCTGGACTCAGATACAAGCTGCAGATGCAGACCCAGAAACTGTCCCCTCTTGGCGAAAGTGGACGGGCTTGAATGTGACCATTCCTTGGCCCATAATCCCCTAGTCCCATGAGCAAGCAGGCCGGGAGCGATGGGAAGGGGCATCCAGCCTGGGCAGAGAGTGCTGGATTGGGGAACCCTTGGTGGGGTGTGCCTTCATAGAGAGGCCTCCCTTCCCCTGTCTGCCACCGTCGCTTTGATCTTGAGTTTAAGGCAAGGGAAAGGCAAATCTTGAGCGCCTGGCCCTCCTTCGGATCCAGCAGGAAAAACCTTCTTCATCTGGGGAAATGTGCAAGCAGGGATCCTGCAGCTGCGATTGGCCTGGCCAGAGCCAATCGGCTCCTTCCTTTCGTTTGACTTGCTCTCCCTCTCCTGCCAAAGTCAAATTCACTTCACTCTGCTCTGCTGCTCTCCGCTGGATCTCTTCTCTCTCTCTTTTCTCCGCTGGCCGAGCTGCCTCCGGGGCAGGCAGAGTCTCCGTGGGCCGCTAACCTGATCAGCCCGGGATGCTGCAGCCTCTCCGTGGTGACATCACGGCCAGATGTTTGGCAGAGCCACACCCCCAGGGGGGGTTGAAGGAGCTCTAACAGGCTGCCTCACTTCTGCCACGCCAGCATGCGAGGGAAGAGCTGCCGGGGGTGCAGGAGGCCAGCGATGGAGACGGTCTGCTTCGAGTGGCCAGCTGTTCTGCGGGGGGTTTGCCTGTCTTGACGTGCCTCGCCGGCAGCCTTTCCTCTTGAGAAAGAGGGCAGGAAAGGGGCGAGCCTTTTGCCCACGGAGTCCTTCTTGTGAAACCTGCTCTCTTCCTCTCCTGCAAGGAAGGTGCCCCTGCCAAGCCTCTGGATGGTGTGGGTTTTTGTGCACCCCCGAGAGGCGTGGAAAATGGCCACAGCTGCCTACTTCGCTGCCGAGTGCCTGGTCTCCATGTCCAACCGGGCCGATCATCCACTGGTCCTCCTGAAGAACCAGACCTCCACCTGTTGGGATGGCTTCCCCTCTCGCGGACTTGACTCCCAAGGGAGAAACCCGAAGGGAAGGAGGCTGCCAGAAGACAACGGGGCGGGGGGGGACCTCAGTGTATGCCGTGGCCAGCATCTGGCCGACCTCAACCAGCACCTCCCGAAGTCTTCCTCGCTCCAGCTGGAGAAGGTCCCAGAGGATGGAGCGGAGGAAGGAAGCCAGCGCTCCTTCTCTTGCAGGCAGCGCTCGGCCAAGACCTGGCCTGCCAGCCAGCGACTGTGCGGGAGGAGAGAAAGCAGCCACACCTACCCACTTGGCTGCAGAGAACCAGCCCGGCCCGAAACAAAGGAGCAGGAGGGGACGGTGCCAGCTCGACCCAGAATTACCCCAGAAAAAACACAAGTGCCACTACGTGGGGTGCAGAAAAGGTTTACGGCAAGTCTTCGCACCTGAAGCTCATCTGAGGACCCCACAGGTGAGCTCTCTGCTTGGAGGTGGTGGTGGTGGAAGAGAGGAGGAGGAGGAGTGTGTGTGTGTGTGTGGGGACTGATGACTTCAGACTTCCAAAACTAAAGTTGAGAGAGGTTGAGGAGAGTCCTTTAGCCCTTCGGGCTAATGTAGACCCCCCCACGGCTGGGGTCGCCATTCATTAACCCGTTATTAATGAATGCAGGTGGGGAATTGCTACCTGTCCCACTCCTTCCCTTTCTTCTCCCTCCTCCCCCTCCCTCTTGCCCGGTTCTCACCTGATGGCCAGCTCAAGACCCCCCTCCTGACCTTTGGCTCCCTGGCCCAGCAGAGCGGTTCTTCTGAAGGTGCTAGCCTCTGGCCCTTGGGGAGAGAGCAACGTGGCGGGCATGGGGTATTTTAGGGCTCTCTGCCTTGAGTATTAGCCACTTAACCCTTGTTCGCCTCCCCTCCTGAGGTTCTCAGTTTGTACCCATTATGAGCAACTTTTTCTCCATTTCTCCTTGTTGGAGACTGTGGGAGGGGAGCCCTTCCAGTACCTCGTTGTTGGCTAGAAACTTTAATGCTAGAAAGTGTAAAGAGGGCAGGTCCTGTTTCCTGGTTAAACCAGGACGGGCATTTCTTCTTCTCCCTACCTTCATTCTAATCAGAAAGATGGAGGTAAGAAACCGCCTGGCTGTATTTCTCCTCCCGCTTCAAACTTCCTGCTGGGTTTCAATCTCGTGCCTCTCGTGGGCACTGCCTCGGTTTGTCACATCGGTTATTTCGGTGGAATAACTTTGCATAATTCCGGGGGTGCCCACCCAAGAATTGGGTAACGAGGAGCTGGAAAATGCCTCCTTCACGGTCTTATGGGACACCACCCAGCCAGAAGTTGGTCTCTGGAATATCTGGGTTTAGCAGAGGTATTTCTACGTGAATAAGGATTATGCTCTGGGTGTATTTTCTGTCCCCTGTCCTCTGCTCACTTGTGCCCTCCTTTATTTTCTTCCTTCTTTTTATCTTTCCGTCCTTCTTCCCTCCCTTCTCCCTTTCTCATCTTCTTTCCTTTCTTCCTCTTTCATCTTCCACCCTCCCTCCCTCCTTTCTTTCTTTCTTTCTCACTTCTCTCTTTCTCACTCTTTTTCTCTTCTTTATATCCTTTATATCTCTTTCTCTCTCTTTCTCTCTCTCTTTCTCTTCTTTCTCTCTTTGTCCCTTTCTCTTTCTTTTTTTCTCTTTCTTCCTCTCTCTTCCTCTATCTGGTCTCTCTCCCTTTCTTTCCTTTCTTCTCTTGCTAAAGAAGGTCTCAGCTGTCTCAAATAGGACTTCTCTGCTGTCCAGTCCCCTCTTGATTTACAGGCATCCTGTAGTGATATCCTGTAGAAACTAAACTACCACTGAAATCAAGACTGGCATTTGTGGGACATTTCCTTGCAAGAGGCTTCTAGGGATATCGATGCGTATTATTATTATTATTTTAAAAAACCCTGTCCGAAAGCCAAGTCTCCTTTCCAGCAAGGGCGCCTGGCTCTTACATGATTTCTGCCGAGTGACGCTGGCTGGGTTGAACTGCGGTGCCACTTTCCAGGAAGAGCTGTTGTTCTTGTTTGCATTGTGTTTTCATCACCCTCCCTAACCGTAGCTTTCATGTGGAGGGAAGTTCGCCCGTCCCTCCCTTGCCACTCTGACTTGGCAGGGCTGTCCTCAAAATCACTCCTCCTCCTCCTCTCCTCCTCCGGCCTCAACTTCTCTTTTGCTTCCTTCAGACCCAGGAGACAAAGAGGGTTGAAGCTTCGTAAACCCGGCTGGATAGAGAGGCAGTTGAAGGTGGGGGGGGGGAGGAGGGGAGCCTTGCAGCTGGTTGCCCTGGGGAGAGTGGAGGGTCCGACCAACCCGTCACGGTCACTCGGGAGCCAGTTGGAGGACATGGAAGTCAAACAGGGTCACGGCTTTAGCACACTCTTATCATTGGGGCTGGTCTTGGGAAGAGGGAAGATAGTGCCTTTTCCTTTGCTCCTTGGTGGGAAGCTCAACCAGGGGTGTTGGGTTGGGTTAACTATGCGGTCAAGGGCGAAAGAGTGGAGCAAAATCAGGGCAAAAGGCAAAGGAAAGGGCACCCTCACCTTCGCGGGTTAGAGTCAGTACTATGCATGGTGTATCACCTTCAAAACTGAGCTCTTCCCAGGAGCCGAGACTCCGCCAAAGGAATGCTGCTATTTATTTAAGTAGGGTTGGGGGGGGGGTTCCATTCAGTTGACATATTTGAAACTTAATTATGCTCTGCAAGTTGAGAAAGTGCTCAGCAATTCAACGGTTTTAGTTTAAAATATAAACATACAAGGTTGGGAAGAATTCACATGAAAGAGATATTTTAAATCCCTGGTTGTTTTTTTTAAACGGAATTATGATTACCAAACAATATCAGGTTTTTGGATATGGATTACCATAAATCCGAGAGGCATAGAGGGGGGAAAGCAGATATAGAAACTACAGGAAATCTATTACCATGTAAATAAAGAGACAGGTATAATAATCGAAGGAGGAGAAATGGGGAAATTAAATCTATATTCTACCAATCAACATTTCCTTTCCCCCATCCTCCTCCTCCTCCTCTTCCTGCTCTTCCTTCTTCTCCTCCCTCCTCCTCTCCCTCCTCCTTCTTCCTTCCATCCTCCTTCTCCTCCTTCTCCTCCTCTTCTCCTCCCCTCCTCTTCTCCTCTCCTGCTCTTCTCTACTCTCCTCCTCCTCTCCTCCTCTTCACTTCCTTCCTTCCTTCTCCTCCTCCTTCCTCCTCCTTCCTCTCTCCTTCTCCTCCTCTCCCTCCCCTTCCTTCTCCTCCTCCTCTTCCTTCCCTTCCTTCCCTTCCTCCTCTTCTCATCCTCCTCTTCTTCTCCTCCTCCCATCTTTATTTCTTTCTTGCTTTCGTATTATGACATTTCCATGTTGTCCATCATGAGTGGAGAGTGCTGTTTCCTAAGCAACCTTCTGCTGTAGTAAATACAGAATCTCTGGGATTGCAAACAAACCGACACTATGCAAACGAAACAATAATGGACAACTTTTCTCCTAGAACCAGAGCTGGGGACGGCCTGGCTAGGAAGCCGCATAGATTCCAAACCGAATTCCTCTTTGAGAATGGCATGTTTTGAGAAAACCTTGTAGGCTTCGTTCAAACATCAATCTGAGCTTGGTTCCTTCGGGAAGTTGCATGGTTTTGCGTGAACCTTGGCCAGGTGCTTGGAGGTTTCCTCGAATGCACGAGTGATGAAGTAATAAGGGCGCAAATGTTGACTTATAACCCAAGGCTTGTTCTAAGCTTCTTGAAATAGGCACCTGCCTGTTGTCCCTGAATCCCTTAGCTGCCTATTGACTTCTGCTGATCTGGCCTTGGTGGGCTGCAACCCCAGGCTGCACCCACAGAGGGGTAGAATCACGAGATAGGCCACTTTTGGTCAAAATACAAAAAAAAAGAAAAGATGTTGGGACTCTAGAAAGAGTGCAGAGAAGAGCTGCAAAGATGATTAAGGGGCTGGAGGCTAAAACATAACAAAGAACAGTTGCAGGAATTGGGCATAGTCTAGTGAAGAGAAGGACTAGGGAGGACTTCTAATATTTGAGGGGCTCTCATAGAGAATCCCCCAAAGTACCTGCAGGGAGGACAAGGAACGGATGGAGACCAATCAAGGAGTGATACAACCTGGAACGAAGGAGAAATTTCTGGACAGTGAGAACAATCAGTGGGACAGCTTGTCCCCAGAAGTTGTAGGTGATCCATCCTGGAGGCTTTCAAGAAGAGACTGGACAGCCACTTGTCTGGAATGGTCTCCTGCTTGAGCAAGGAGGGTTGGAGTAGAACAGTGTTTCTCAACCTTGGCCACTTGAAGATGTCTGGACTTCAACTCCCAGAATTCCCCAGCCAGCATTCGCTGGCTGGGGAATTCTGGGAGTTGAAGTCCAGACATCTTCAAGTGGCCAAGGTTGAGAAACACTGGACTAGAAGACTTGTGAGGTGCCTTCCAGCTCTGTTATTTCCGTTCTTCTCCTCTATTGTCCCTCTGTCCGCACGGGAGCAAAGTACAGGATAGGCACAGAGTGCTGCCGTATTTTAACAGCCGTAGAAAGAGGATGTCTTCAGCTTAGAAAAAGGTCTCATGGAACGTTTGATGATGGCCAGACAGACTTTCCACTTGCTAGAGAGGTCTACTTTCTCTCCACCCTCTTTTCGTTTCTCTCCAATTCAGTGCTCATAAAATGACTTTGTTGCAACAAGAACAAAGAAACCTAAACCACATCAGATGTGAAAAGCAGAAAAAAATAGATCACGGGAAGAATGAAACTGAAACCCTCCTGAAAGTATCAAGGGGCACAGAGAGCAAACAGAATTTTTTTTAAAAAGACAACAATTTGAAATCATAAAGCACGCACAAGTTCAGCTCCCATTTGCAAGAAAAAAAAAACATGGTTCTCGTTTTACAGAGTGGATTGATACGTCACAGTGTAAATCTGGGCTCCTCGATAAAACCTTCAAAATGGACTTTCGATAGCTACTTCCCCCGGTTGGCTTCGTTTATTCTCAATAATGCACTTTCAAAGGAGACTTTCTGGGTGTACAATTGCTGTTGTTATCTTTAGAAGATTTTGGTGTCTGTCCTGTCCCAGCATTCGGTTGAGAAGACGCCTTGACATGTCCACGGAATATCTAAGACAGTGGGTGTCCAAGCTTGATAACTTGATGAATGGAAGACTCCAACTCCCAGAATTCATGCTGCGGAACTCTGGGAGTTGAAGTCCAGAAGTCTTCAAGTTGCTACGGTGGGACACCCCTGATCTAAGATCTTCCACTTTTTTCAGTGTGTGATCCAGACCCCAAAACGATACTTGTACACACCTGGTATTTCTCTTTTGGGGTGATTTTTATCATTGGGTGTGCTCTGAGAGGTAGACAGCAATGAAAGAAGAAAGAAAGAAAGAAAGAAAGAAAGAAAGAAGATAAGTAAGAAGAAAGAAAGAAAGAAGGAAGGAAGGAAGGAAGGAAGGGAAGGAAAGAAAGAAAGAAAAGAAAGAAAGAAAGATTTGACTGTCGGAGAAGGAAAGAAAGAAGTTAGTCTAAGGCAGCAACCAAATTCTTCCTAAAAACCATGCTTGTTCTTCCTCTTCAACATGTTTTATTGCAGGTGGACATACAAGAGAATGAATACTATTCCATTCTGGAACATATAAGTCACTGGAGCAGGCAGGAATTAAGGACATTTTACAATCGTCCTTATCATACGATTTCATTTGCTCCTCTGCCTACATTGGCTTCCCGGAAGCCATTCAGTGGGATGTGGATCAACTGAGCAGTCAGTGGGAGTGAGGAAAAAAGCAGGAATCCCATCTGCTTTCAGGAAGGCAATTCCAGTGGGTTGCAGCAGCCAGCGGAATGGAGCAGAAGCAACAGGGTGTTTTGAGAACTCAACAGAGGAGAAGATCGTAACTCAGGGTTGAATTGTGGGGGGTCCTTGGTGCTCTCTAGCTTGGGTTCTTGTCGTTGTCCCCAACTAGGGAACAACATCAATGCTAGAAGGAAGGAGGTTTGGGAAAAGAGAGAAAGAGGAGGAGGAGGAGGGGAGGAGGAGGAGGAGGAGGAGGAGGGGGAGGAGGAGGAGGAGGAGGGGGAGCAGGAGGAGGGGTATTTTGGAGTCCTTGCTGCTCTCTGAGCTTGGTGGTTTTCTTGAAGACGTTTCATGTCCCAACTAGGGAACAACATCAATGTTAGAAGGAAGGAGTTTGGGAAGAGAGAAAGAGGAGGAGGAGGAGGAGAGGAGGAGGAGGAGGAGGAGGAGGAGGAGAGGAGGGGAGGAGGAGGAGGAGGAGGAGGAGGAGGAGGAGTATTGTGGAGTCCTGCATGTTTCCTGGTGCTCTCTGAGCTTGGTGTTTTCTTGCAGATGTTTCATTACCTAACTAGGGAACACATTCAGTGTTAGATGACAGTGGGGTTGGTAGGGAGGAGGAGGAGGGTCGTGGGTCCTTGATGCTGACTTTGGCTGGTTTTTTTGGAGACATTTCATGACTCAACTAGGTAACATCATCAGTGCTCATGTGGGTGGCTTGCCTCCACAGTAGCTTCTGGGCTTGGTTGGTTGGCTTGCAAATGTTTCATTGACCCATCTAGGTAACACCATCAGTGGTAGCCCCCTTTGCATGCTGTCTGAAGGTTGAATGTGGTCGCAATTCAAGAGAATATTTGTAGCTCAGGGTTGAACTGTGTGGGGTCCTTGGTGCTTGCAGATGTTTCATTACCCATCTAGGTTGCATGATGTGACCAGATATGGTAACGAAACTTCTGTAAGGAAACAACAAAGTTTGGAGAGCATCAAGGACCCCACAGTTTTGGGACTTTCTTGCATAGCACCAAGGAGCCCAGATTGGACCCTGGAATGAAGGAAGTCTTGCCTTCCTTGGGCTGGGATCTGAGGGACACAGGAAGGAGGATCTTGCACTATGGAAGATTAACGTTCTCTTCTTCATTGGGTCTCCACACCTTCCTTGCTTATAAATGAACAGTGAGGAGGCAAGGGCTGGCTCATTAGATCCAGAATGTCAACACTCAGCAAAAAGAGAGAGAGAGAGCGAGAGAGAGAGAAGCTTTTTGGCACAGAACGCTACCATTCCTCAAGCAAGCGTGTTTTCCTTGAACAGCTGGGAGAAGATAAAAGACATATTTGGTTTTCACTGCCCCAATCCATGTTTGACAAACATTTGTCCACCTCAAGCACACCAGAAGTTGGTTACTGCAACAGGCAAAGAAGGAGAACAGAATCAACAAGAACAAAATAACATGAAAGCTTTCCCCTCTCTTACTATGTAGAGCAGGGGTCTCCGATTTTGGCCAACATTGAGGCTTGTGGACTTGAACTCCCAGAATTCCTCAAGGGAGTTGAAGTCCAGAAGTCCTAAAGTTGCCAAAATGGGAGACCCTTGACGTAGAGGACAAGCCCCTGGAATGGGGTAAGACCTTTCAACCCATGGACATCCTCTGCACAAAGCAATAGCAATAGCAGTTAGACTTATATACCGCTTCATAGGGCTCTCAGCCCTCTCTAAGCGGTTTACAGAGTCAGCGTATCGCCCCCCCACAGTCTGGGTCCTCATTTCACCCACCTCGGAAGGATGGAAGGCTGAGTCAACCCTGAGCCGGTGAGATTTGAACCGCTGAACTGCAGATAGCAGTCAGCTGAAGTGGCCTGCAGTACTGCACTCTACCCACTGCGCCACCTCAGCAGAAGACATTGCTTACAGTATCTAAATGGTGTTCAAGGCATCAGAAACTATTTAAACCTGTTCGTGCCTTGACACCTTGGAACAGTGTTGGGTAGCTCCTTCAGACCCCAACACAATTCAAAAATAAACGGGAAAAAAAACCCCTGCGGCGTCACAAAATTATGCCGTGTTTTCTGGCATTTCAAAGTTCTTGTCGGATTTTTTTTTAAATTACTTTTATGTCCCTTTTGGCACCTGGTCTTCTCCAAAGTGGCTGCTTCTTCTAATCCCGGGGTGTCAAACTCAATTTCATTGAGGGGCGCATCGGGGTTGTGTTTGACCTTGGGCGGGGGGCAGAAGGGGCATGGCGGGGTGTGTGGCCAGCTCAACATCACTTGTGTTGGGGCCGCCTGTGGTGGCCTGTGCGCTCTGCCCAAACTCTGTTTCCCGGCTGTGATGGCCTCCTGCAATCCGCTGCCTGCGAAAACAGAGCTTGGGAGGGCCTGCACACTCCCCTCCTGAGCTCCGTTTTCACTGGCAGAGGCACCGCGGGCTGGTCCTTCACTATTTCCAGGGCGGCTCCATGGGCCACATCTAAGTCCCCCCACAGGCCAAACCTGGCCGCCGGGCCCTGAGTTTGACACCCCCTGCTCCAATCCAAGAAACGTGCCAAACCCTCTCAATTTCCACAACTGCAAATCAGGCAGGCGAACAGGGGGTCTCTAACTGTGCAGCCCGTCCAGGAGGCTGGGTGTGGCTGCCAGAAAACGTTCGAAGTTGGCACTCGCCGTCACTCTGTCTGTGCCCCTTCCCTGACTCTGTTTCAAAACCTGTTGGTTATAGTCACACTTTATATTTGAGGTATGTGCTGATAAACAATCCTTCCTTGGAATCTGGACACCCAGGGTGCCGGCCTGGGGTGGTCTCGGGTCCAATTATATTGCTTTGAGCTATATAATTCTCATTGTACTGATTTGGCCAGAGACAAAAGACGAACCCTGAAGAAGGTTTTTTCTGTCCTCAGCCCTCTCTTTGTCCAGCCCCCTCAATTCCACTTTCTTTACTGTAATGAGGAGGCGAACGGCCTCCGGTATGAGTTCCTTGGCAACATTTGCTGGAGATAATGGCAAAGAAGTGCCAAGGGACTAATTAGCCTTGTTAACATATCAGGCTCACGGTGGAGACGGGAGTTTTTTTCCCCTGCTCTTTCGAAGAGAAAACGGAGAAGGCACCACGGAGGCTGATATTTGGAATCTCTTTTTTTTTGTAAAGCAAGCAAACAAACGATATGCATTTTGCCCAGCAAGCAGGTTGAAGCAGATCCGCCCAGCTCTCTGGAGTTGGAAGATACTTGTGGATCTTAGCAACTTCCCTCCAGATCCCACGTTAGGGAAGGAAGGAAGAATGCTTTCCGAATGGGCTTATGGCAGCCAAGAGCAATTGTGGGAATGTCAGCAGGCCGTTTTTAATTCCATCTGGCCAGGAACCTATCCGGCACCGTGTCAATCTCAGATCCACCTGAGTTGAAACCCAGTTAATTCGAGGCCTCCATTGCTGGCTCCAACTGCTTTTGAATCAGGGAAGGGAACCGCGTATTTAATTGCTCCCTTTTGAGCTTGTAAAAAATTGTCTTCAGCTGCTGCTGCTGCTGCTGCTCTAATCCTGCTTTGTGGTCTCTGGAGAGTCCACACAATCAAGTATGTTTCCCAAAATAATCTCTCGCCTCACCTTCTTCAGCCTGCTGTGCTCCTAATAGGCGGGGTTTTAACTCTTCTGTTATCCAGTTGAAGCAAGAGAGGAGCTGCTGAAAGGAGACATCGTCTTAGCGGGTCCTTCGGAAGTTGGGGTGTTTGGATTTTGGAAAGAGGTGGTCTTGGAGGTGACCGGAGGAAACTAACAGGGTTAATGGCCTCCTTGGACCCTCTCCCTAGGTCAGTGGTTCCCAAACATGGCAACTTTAAGACTTATGGACTTCAACTCCTAGAATTCTCCAGCCAGCCTTTTCTGAAGGCCATGAGGGTGGGAGAGGTCCGGACCTCTGGGAGTAGCTGGTTCCACAGGGTCGGAGCAGCCACAGAGAAGGCTCTCCTCCGGGGGCCCCGCCAGCCGACACTGTCCGGCTGATGGTATCCGAAGGAGGCCCATCTGTGGGATCTTATTGGCCGTTGGGAGGTATGTGGCAGTAGGCGGTCCTCGAAAACATGCTGAGCCATGTAGGGCTTTAAAGGTAATGACCAACACCTTGAATTGCGTCTGGAGACCAATTGGCAGCCAGTGCAGCTCGCGGAGGATAGGTGTAATATGGGTGTATCTCGGTACACCCAATATCGCTCGCGCGGCTGCATTCTGGACTAGCTGTAGTCTCTGAACGCTTTTCAGGGGTAGCCCCATGTAGAGCGCATTGCAATAATCCAGCCTTGAGGTGACAAGGGCGTGAGTGACTGTTTGAAGTGCGCCACGATCCAAGTAGGGCTGCAATTGATGCACCAGGTGAACCTGGGCAAAGGCCCCCCCTGGTCACAGCGGACATGCATGCCCTACATTTTAGGATGGGGAGGGCCACAGCAAAATTTCTCTCCTCCTTGACAAAAATTGAGCACAAAGCATTTCATTTAGATCCGTTTGAAAAAAGTAACTTTTTTTTTTTTTACATCTCAACACACATGTGTTAAACGCCTGTTTTGTCTGGCTGTGCGCGGCTGGGGCATGTCCAAACCTGGAACGCGAGAATGCGTCTGAGGTGGCCCACGTGACTCCTTTTTCTGTTTTATAACTTCAAGTGGGCCTCTGTGTCTCCCTCCCCGGTTTCACTCCCAAGTAATCCTGGATTAACTGCTTGGATCTGAAATGCTGCTGAGGGGAGCCGAAGCCACAGCCGAAACGGAGGGTATGCGCTTCGGGAGTCCTTCTTAGAGGCTCCCTGGACGGTTCCAGTTTTGGTTGTTTACTGGTCTCCCTTTTTTGGCTTCCGCTGGAGAGCAGCTCACGTGGTTGAGTGAGATCACGATCTTACTGTATGCTGGTGAGACAAAACAGCCAGACAGAGAAGGTTATTTAAGTGCAGGCTGAGCGGCCAGACAAATCTAGCCTGTGTTTTACAAAGCTGGTCGTTTCAGCAGTTCAAGTCCAGGAGATTCACTTGCGCCTAGCCTAGGGGGGGGAAATTGGACACGTTAGCAGTTGGCTGAACTTGGGAGAAGTCTTCTAAGTTATTTCAACATTGAAAGGGAGAAACATTTCAAATTGCTCTGGAGAAAAAGATTGTGTAGCACAAGGCACGAGTTACATTCTCTTGCACAACCTGGAGTGGAAGGGATTTCTGCAAGAGCAGACAGATTTTGCATGTTGAAGCTCCAGGCGTTTGGTGGGTCCTTCCTAGCCAACCAGAAGTACACAGTCAGCAGGGCAACAAGAAGAGACTTCGCTTTCTTTTTATCTCCTCCTTCAGAAGATAGTTTAAAACCACCAACCTCAATTGCCTCGATGCCACTTTCAGCCTTATCTGAATTTGCACACTTGACTTCAGCAGAAACCATGTCTTCCTATTGATGGAGGCTGCTGGTTGACTTACATTTCCTGCTTGAGGGCCAGAGAGGGGCCAAACATTTGAAGGGTGATGACAGCGCACGCAATTATCATAGCCTGTCTCTCAAAAAGAAGTCATCGGCCACTTTCTAGAGTCCCAAATGCAAAGTTACGCGGGGGAAACTGACGGTGTGTTTTCCACATCTGGGTTATGAAGCAACTAGAACAGTGTTCCTCAACCTTGGCGACTTTAAGTCCTGTGGACTTCAACTCCCAGAACCCCCCAGCCAGCAGAGCTGACTCTCTTGTCATCCCTTCCTCTGCAATCTCTCCACTTAGATCAGAGGTCTCCAAACTTGGCCACATTAAGACTTGTGGACTTCAGCTCCCAGAATTCCCCAGCCAGCATAACTGACTCTCTTGTCATCCCTTCCTCTGCAATCTCTCCACTTAGATCAGAGGGAGTTGAAATCCATAGGACTTAAAGTTGCTAAGGTCGAGAAACACTGAACCAGAAGGACATAGAAGAGACCAATCAATCCTTTTGGGACTCAACAAAATTATGATCAGCCTTTGGCTGGTCCTGAAGAAGTCAGCCAAGTTTGGATGAAGTCATTGTTTGTCTAGAGAACCATCTGGATGTCTCAGAACTGAAAGCTAAACTCAAATAAACCACCACACAGCAAAAGGAGACAATGGGAAACCACTTCCTTATCGGGACCAAGTCTTCTATCCTTGAAGCCACCAGAAAACAAGACCAACGAGAAGTCGGCTCAATCCATTTCAGAGACTGTCAATGAAGCAACCCTCAGAAACCTTCTCTCCTTAAAGCTATTCCACACATTTGTGTTGTGCTCCACAACAAAGGAAAACAATTTCCCAATTCTCAACCCCCCCCCTAAAGTCAGAAGATCAAGTCTAAGGGAGGGTCCCTTTTCATTTCAGAGACTAAAAGCAACGAAGCGATGCGTTCTGTGTATTTGAAATGGGTCTCCATGTATGAGGGAGCAATGGAAAGACGGTTATTTGTATTTGTATTTTATTATTTGTATGCCGCCCTTCTCCGGGAGGACTCAGGGCAGCGAACAATTCAAGGGGGAAAAGGGGGAACATAAAAGACAAAATACAAATAATAAAAGTAGACAACAGTCGCACAACCATACATGTCGAGAGGGAGGGAACTCATCCACCCCCAGGCCTGCTGGCAAAGCCAGGTTTTGACGGCTTTTCGGAAGGCCTGGAGAGAGGTGAGGGTCCGAATCCCTGCGGGGAGTTCATTCCAGAGGGCCGGAGCTGCCACAGAGAAGGCCCTCCCCCGGGTAATAGCCAGGTGGCATTGGCTGGTAGATGGAACCTGGAGGAGGCCAACCCTGTGTGATCTGACGGGTCTTTGGGAGGTAATTGGCAGCAGGCGGTCTCTCAAGTACCCAGATCCAATACCATGAAGGGCTTTATAAGTTACGGTTATGGCTCTCAGGTGCCCAATGCTGTCATCTTTAGATACAGCTCACTTAAAAGAGGCTGCAAAACTTAACTGGCAGATTCAGCAAGCAGATCTTTAGTTGAATAATTGGGGCAGTATCTCTTTCAATTAGTTAATAGAGTGGTGGGTTCTTCTTTACAAAGCAGTGCATTCCTGTTTTGTTACTTTCCCTAGGGAAATAAAAATAAATGGTGGGCAATGACTTTTCCTTCAAAGAATAAATGAGATCATTTATCTGCTGAATTTTGTTGTCTTTTTTTTCAACATCAGAGAAAAAGGCACCCTAGGGCCAAACTTATTTTAATTAAGGCATGGGATTAATCGACTCAATTTAAGAGTAGGCCACGACTCACAAAGACCTACTGATTGAAATTGAAAGAGCCAAGGTGGCACAGTGGTTAAATGCAGCACTGCAGGCTACTTCAGCTGACTGCTAGTTCTGCAGTTCGGCTGTTCAAATCTCACCGGCTCAAGGTTGACTCAGCCTTCCATCCTTCCGAGGTGGGTGAAATGAGGACCCGGATTGTTGTTGGGGGCAATATGCTGACTCTGTAAACCGCTTAGAGAGGTCCGAAAGCCCTATGAAGCGGCATATAAGTCTAACTGCTATTGCTATTGCTAAATACAAATGAATTACTTTGCAAAACGCACTAGTTCTCTACCAAGATCAGGGGGCATCCATAGAGTAGAGTTTTTTTTAAAAAAGCCAGCCCTAATAATACAACTGGAGCTTCACCTATTTTTTAAAACTGTGCTTCATGATTCATTCAGAGGAAAATGCTTTCTGAGATATCTCGTTTCCTGACCGGGAATGATTTTAAAAAGTTAAATCAGCATGTGGAATTTGCATTGGAAAACTGCTGTATTAAATGCCACAGAAGAAAGAATTAAGTCATCCCTGAAGATTGGGGACTTCAATTCCCAGAACTCCCCAGTCAACAGATGATTCTTGAGGATTCTGGGAATTGAGCTCAGCACATCTTGAGGTTCTTCATGTGGCATAAAAAGACCGAGGGCATATTTCTTTGTGCAACCAATTCCCGGGGTTTTAAACTCTACCTCTGACCTGAAAGGAATGTTACTCAAGACCAAATTGGCTAGCAGTTCTCTTCACCAGTCTTGGTGGACTGAGTCATCGGGGATGGTTTACAAAACAAGACATCGCCTCTGGCTTCGTTTACTCTACTTTCCTTAGTTTTGCCTTCTAGTATTTCCAGAGATGATGGTCCTGAATTTCTTCTCATTTCACAACTGGCTCAGTCTTTAAGACTTTAACCAAAGTCTTAAATTTTTTCAAGGTTAGGAGGGTCTGTATTATTGGTCCATTTTAATCAGGATGAGCAAATTTGCAATTCCTGGGGAATGTAACAACTCTACGGTATGAGTTGTCCTGGTTACTAGGGTGCTTCTGCCCTTCAAAATGCTGGTTGTCACCTTTAAAGCCCTTCATAGCTTGGGACTGGGTTATTTGAGGGACCGTCTATCCTCAATCGTTGGTATCTGTCAAATCTGGTCAGACAGGATGGGCCTCCTCCAAATTCTGGATCTGGAAGATATTCAGAAGAACAGAGTTGGAAGGGACTTTGGAGATCTTCTAAAACTCTGCTCAAGCAGGAGACCCTAGACCAGGACTCCCCAAACTTGGCCACTTTAAGACTTGTGGACTTCAACTCCCAGATTCTCCAGCCAGCTATGCTGGGAGTTGACGTCCACACGTCTTAAAGTGGCCAAGTTTGAAGACCTCTGCCCTAGACCATTCTGGACAAGTGGCTGTCCAACCTCTTCTTGAAAACCTCCAGTGTCGGAGCACCCACAACATCTCGAGAAAAAGTGTGTTCCACTGGTTGATTGTTCTCCCCATCAGGAAATTCCTCCCTAGTTGGCTTCTCTCCTTGATCAGTTGCACCAGAGTGCAAATGTTCAGATGCTCTTAACCCAGAAGAGCAGATGCCACGCACAGCCTGGGCATCCGGGCAGCTTTCTCAGAGTCTCCCAATTGTTTGCAGGGCAATTTTGTTGGCATGCAACCGGTGGTTGGCAGCCCCCTTCCTCGGCCATGACAGCTGTTCCACCGAGGCGGCTTTCTAATCCACCCACGTGTTCTTAGCGATGAGTCAGGCACAGGTGTGGCCCGCATTCAGAAATGGCCCGGATTAACTCTGCAATTAATCCTTGAGTACACACTCTTTGTATGCCCTCTCAAAAGGTCCCACGGTTTTATCCCCTCCTATCCAGATCCTTGTGATAAGAGACTCAGTTCTCGCCGGATGGACCTCCACCATGGAGGTTCTTTCATGCCGCTTCCCGGATCGATGGTCCATTGGGACAGCAAATTGAAAAGAAAATGCAGGCTCTCCAGCGCCTCTGCCAAGTGGGCTCCCTATGCGGTTAGTCCTCTAGTTACAACAGTTCGCTTAGCGACTGTTCAAAGTTGCAACGGCACTTTAAAAAGTGACTTACGGTTGTTTTTCACACAACCATTGCAGTGACTTGATTAAAATCCAGATGTTCGGCAGCCGACTCTCATTTATGACGGTCGCAGTGTCCCGGGGGTCACGCGATCCCCTTTTGCGACCTCCTGACAAGCGAAGTCAATGGCCAGATTCACTTAACAGCCGTCTGACTGATTTAACAACTGGTTCCCTTTAACGACTGGTTTACTTTAACAGCTGTGGCAGGGAAGGCCGTAACGCGGAGCAAAATCCACCGAACAAAGCTCTCGCTTAGCAACAGAAATCTGGGGCTTCACTGTGGTCATAACTCAAGGACTATCTGGAGACATGCTCCGGTTTTCACCTCTTTGGCAGGGTTTCCTGCTTTCCTGGCCTGTGTGCATAAAAACAGAGGAGGAAGAGTTTGCTTTGGCCTTATTGTTTGTCTACACAACTTTTCCATTACCCTCTTATTATGTTTCAAGCCAGGGAACGGATTGCCGCAAAACACAGAAACACCCTTTCTGGTTCTCATTAGCAGCCTCAGGGAGTGTGTCATGGGGCTACTGAAAAAAACGTGCAAAATGCGTGAGCAATGCCAACCTTTTCCCCTCACCCCACCCTTGTTGGGAGAAGGAGGGTTGAAACCTGAATTGGGAACTGCAGCTCCAAAGATGACAGGCTCCCTTAACGGGTCCTATGACAGGGGTCTTTAAAGCTCCTTGGGGGGAGATCCTAAGGGAAGCCTATAGCAGTAGCAATAGCAGTTAGACTTATATACCGCTTCATAGGGCTTTCAGCCCTCTCTAAGCGGTTTATAGAGTCAGCATATCGCCCCCACAATCCGGGTCCTCATTTCACCCACCTCGGAAGGATGGAAGGCTGAGTCAACCCTGAGCCAGTCAGGATCGAACTCCTGGCAATGGGCAGTGAGTTAGCCTGCAATACCGCATCACTGTGAGGGAAGGGGAGGGAGGAAGGAATGACAGATAGCAATAGCAGTTAGACTTATATACTGCTTCATAGGGCTTTCAGCCCTCTCTAAGCGGTTTACAGAGTCAGCATATCGCCCCCAACAACAATCCAGGTCCTCATTTTACCCACCTCGGAAGGATGGAAGGCTGAGTCAACCCTGAGCCGGTGAGATTTGAACCGCCGAACTAGCAGTCAGCTAAAGTAGCCTGCAGTACTGCACTCTAACCACTGTGCCACCTCGGCTCTCTATAGTGAGAGGGAGGAGGGAGAGGGGGAAGGAAGGGGAGCGGGAAGGAAGGAAGGAAGGAAGGAGGGAGGGAGAGAGAGAAGGGGAAGGAAAGGGAAGGGAAGAGAGACAGACCATAATGTGAAACCTTCATAAAAGACCATCCTTCTATGCCGAGGTGGCGCAGTGGTTAGAGTGCAGTACTGCAGGCCACTTCAGCTGACTGCTATCTGCAGTTCAGCGGTTCTAATCTCACCGGCTCAAGGTTGACTCAGCCTTCCATCCTTCCGAGGTGGGTGAAATGAGGACCCAGACTGTGGGGGCGATATGCTGACTCTGTAAACCGCTTAGAGAGGACTGAAAGCCCTATGAAGCGGTATATAAGTCTAACTGCTATTGCTATTGCTCTGAAGTTAGCGATCTGGAGCAAAGCTTGCTCCAGCCACCTCATTTCAGGCCCAGCTAGCTGAAGATCTAAAGCAGGGTTGTCTCACCTGGGCAACCTTAAGACCTGTGGGACTTCCATGCCCAGAATTCCCCAGCGGTCCATCCTGGGAATTGAAGTCCAGAAGTCTTAAAGTTGCTACGTTTGCGCACCCCGATCTAAAAGAAGGACCAGACTGGAGGAAGCGGGGAGGAGGAACCCCTTTGTAGAGTGTAGAGTTGCAGAAAAGGAGAGCATCTCTCTTTGTTTTTTCCTCGGAAGGTCCAGGAGAGCGAGTCCATTCGGTCAGTTGGCTCAGCAGAGTTGAGCTCAGGCCTCGGTCTGTGGGAAATTCAGCTTCTGGAGGCGCCAAGCCAACATGTTCTTTGAGAAGCTCCGTGATGTCAGGATGAGACCCATCCAAGAGGAGGGGAGGCAGAAGGTGCCAAAGCCAGGAGGGAAAGCCGAGGGAAGGAAGGAAGGGGGAGGTTTCGTTTTCAAATCGTTTGTGGAAAAACCTCCTTTTCCAAGAGGCCTTCCCAGCTCCAGGGTGGCCCAGATCTCAGAAGGCAAAAATAGCCTTGCTGACTCCGAAGTTCAGGCTGAAATCAAACCCTGATGACACACAGGCCGGAGTTTGTATATGCCGAAAGTCTTTGGCCTTTCCCAACCGGGAAACCCCAAAGATCAAGGAAAACCTTCCAAGGGGGGATAAATAAATGGCTGGGCTTAAAATAGCCTTGTGTTCAGTTCAAAAGAATGAGGCCAATGGTTAAGATCTGCTATTTCTCTTTCTCTCTCTCTCTCTCTCTCTTTCCCCCCCTTTGATGCGGAGGAAAAGAAAGCCACCTTTTATCCAAACCCCAAATATCTCATTTGCCCCCAGGGGGGGTTTGAGGTTCAGCCTGCTGGTCAGTTTGAAGTGCCTGCACAAAAAGCAGGGGAAGTGGGAAGATATTTGCCCAAAGATGCCAAGCCTTATTTAAGGGGGCTTTGTTTAAAAGTCCATCGTGGTTTGCTTAGCCGGCGCAATTCCAACCCCCCGCCCTCCCCAAAATCGTGCATGACTGGCCTATCACCGGAGGGGTTCCCAGCACTTTTTCCTGCCGCAGAAATGAATATTCTGGCTGGGGTTTTTTTTTAATCACTGGAACAAGCCTAATTGACAAACTCGGGGAATTCATGCTCTATTTTGGGGGTCCCCAACCGCCAGACCATGGTCCGTTTGGAACTGGGGCGCACAAGCGGCGGGCAGGCGGGCATTCGAAGCTCCACTTCAGAGATGGGTTTCTGGTCTCATGATGACTCACTTAACAACTGCATCACTTAGCAATTCCCAGGGCCAAGTATGGTCATAGCAATAGCAATAGCAATAGCAGTTAGACTTATATACCGCTTCATAGGGCTTTCAGGCCTCTCTAAGCGGTTTACAGAGTCAGCATATCGCCCCCACAGTCTGGGTCCTCATTTCACCCACCTTGGAAGGATGGAAGGCTGAGTCAACCCTGAGCCGGTGAGATTTGAACCGCCGAACTGCAGATAGCAGTCAGCTGAAGTGGCCTGCAGTACTGCACCCTAACTGCGCCACCTCGGCTCTCATAAGTGAAGGACTACCTGTATCTTGAGTGTAGATGGTTTTTGTCAAAGTCTTATTCTTTGGTCCAATATCAGCTGCTGTGGAACCAAGGAAGCCCCCGTTTTCCAGACAGACACGGACATTCGATCCAATGCTTTGGATTGAGCCGAGGTGGCGCAGTGGTTAGAGTGCAGTACTGCAGGCCACTTCAGCTGACTGCTAATTCAGCAGTTCGGCGGTTCAAATCTCACCGGCTCAGGGTTGACTCAGCCTTCCATCCTCCCGAGGTGGGTAAAATGAGGACCCGGATTGTGGTTGGGGGCAACATGTTGACTCTGTAAAACCGCTTAGAGAGGGCTGAAAGCCCTATAAAGCGGTATATAAGTCTAACTGCTATTGCTATTGCTTTGAAGAACGGGTGTAGGAATTGGGGAAGTCCAGTCTAATGAAAAGAAGGACTGGAGGGTCATGATAGCAGTCTTCCAATATTGGAGGGGTTGCCACCTATTCTCCAAAGCACCAGAAGGCAGGGCAAGAAACAATGGATGAAAACTAAGCACAGAAGAAACCAAGCAACCTAGAAATGAGGAGGACTTTCCTGACAGTGAGAGCAAGCATTCCAGGAGAATGATTTGCCTCCGGAAGTTGTCGGTGCTCCATCATGGGAGGCTTTCAAGAAAAGACTGGACAGCCATTTGTATAGGGCAGTGTTTCTCAACCTTGGCAACTTGAAGATGTCCGGACTTCAACTCCTAGAATTCCCCAGCCAGCGAATGCTGGCTGGGGGATTCTGGGAGTTGAAGTCCGGACATCTTCAAGTTGCCAAGGTTGAGAAACACTGGTATAGGGTTTCCTGCTTGTGTAAGCGGTTAAGACCTCCAAAGGTTCTTCCAACTCTGTTGTTTTGTTCTTCTGCACTTTTTTTTGCGAGTGTTGGTTGTATCCTGTGTCTGAAGAGCAGTAGCCCATTGTCCTAATAGCCAACGCACATTTCCAGGGGCCCAGCAACTGCTTTGCACAGGTGGCTTCTGAAGAATTGAGCCTGATGCAAGACATTTTGCCACACTGCTTGTTCCTTAACAAATATGAGGCAACGAGTCCCAATGCTTTCTTTTGCTTTCTTTCCTGCCAGTAATAGGGCACTTGGTACTGTATAACCACATCCTCCCCACCATCCTGGTTGCAGAGAAAAGGACAGCTCAGGGGATGCTGTAAAGAAGGGTCCTTCTCTGAGCTTGGCTGTTTTCTTGCAAACATTTCATTGCCTAAACTAGGTTACATCATAGCAATAGCAATAGCAGTTCGACTTATATACCACTTCCTAGGGCTTTCAGCCCCCTCTAAGCGGTTTACAGAGTCAGCCTATCGCCCCCACAGTCTGGGTCCTCATTTCACCCACCTCGGAAGGATGGAAGGCTGAGTCAACCTTGAGCCGGTGAGATTTGAACCGCTGAACTGCAGATAACAGTCAGCTGAAGTGGCCTGCAGTACTGCACTCTACCCACTGCGCCACCTCGGCTCCTATTTCTTAGACATATATACAGAATCAGCCTCTTGCCCCTTCCTTCCTTCCTTCCTTCCTTCCTTCCTTCCTTCCCACTTATTTAGCAATAGCAATAGCAGTTAGACTTATATAGCGCTCCATAGGGCTTTCAGCCCTCTCTAAGCGGTTTACAGAGTCAGCATATCGCCCCCAACAACAATCCGGGTCCTCATTTCACCCACCTCGGAAGGATGGAAGGCTGAGTCAACCTTGAGCCTGGTGGGATTTGAACCGCCAAACTGCAGATAGCAGTCAGCTGAAGTGGCCTGCAGAACTGCATTCTACCCACTGCGCCACCTCGGCTCGGTACATCATCAGTGCTCGAAGGGAGAGGGGTACTGCTCCTGAGTGCTCCCTCTTAGCACTGATGACGTTACCTAGTTTGGGTAATGAAATGTTTGCAAAAAAAAGCAAGCGATCCATAGTGATTTAATGTAGTTGCAAAACTACAGATAGGGAGAGAAAGAGGCTGCCTTTGGAAGCCTGAACCAGTGGAAAAGTTGAAATCTATCCATCATGACAGGCCTTCTGCATGTTATACCCAAGAGAACAGACAGTTGGGGGTCATGGGAGAACATCCTGTTGGGAGAACATAAATAGGACTTATTCTCTCTGTCACCTCCTCAACTGAAGGCCACAGAATTGTGTAACCACATGGAATAAACTCTGAAACCTTTTGGAGAATAGGATAGGGGAGGGTAGAGGGAAAGCTTCTGACAATTGTGCGACTCACAGCTGAGCCGCGTGATTGTCGGATGCTTTTCTCCTGCTTTTTAAAGCATTTTCCCCCTGCCAGTTCACCCAAACCAGCAGCGGGGAAAAAAATACTTTAAAAGTGAAAAAAATGTTGGCTACGCCCACCCAGTCACATGACCCTCCCCGCCAAGCCACACCCACAGAACCGGTGGGGGGGGGATTTAGATTTCACCACTGAATTGAGGGTCTTTTTCGCATAACGGAGCAAGGCAGGGCAGGGCTGACATGCCAAGGTTGAGAAAGACGGGGCCAAGGGCGTGTAACCTAATTGACCCACCTCCAACATTACGGGAAAATAGAGCAATAGGATCTTACCCCACAAGGCACAGTGGGAGGAGGGCTGTTTGAGCCTCAGCCTTGTAGCAATGATTTCTGTCCTTCTGGGTAGACAAGAGTTGATATGAGCATCCAAAGGAAATGCAATTTCGTTCCTCAATAGGTGGGGACTGGAAGAAGAAAAAGTCCTTTAGCTGAGCTGGAAGAGCCAAAATGTTTTGTCAACCTTCTGCAATTTATGTCTGTTTGCTCATCTTCCTTGCTGTAGAAACTGCCGGTTCCTTGACCAATAATCCTTTCTTCTGCATTTATGAAGGTGGGGTGACACCCCCCTCTCCCCCCCCACCCCGTTGTTCGTTCTCCGAATTTATGGGCTTGCTATATTAAAAAGAGCGTGTCAGATATAAATCAAGGGACAAAAGAAAGGGACGATTTCATCGCTGCCCCTTCTTCGTTTGCCCACCCAACACCAAGCAAACTTTGCAGTGTGTTTATTAGTCCTTCATCTACAGGAAGGGAAAAATAATAATTTTGAGCTGCCCTCCCTAGAAACAGGCATTCGGGCTGCCCAGGAAGATAAGCTCATCAACCAAGATGAAGCGGAAAAGCAATAGAAGTGTTTTATAGCATCGTGGACAATATCTATAAAATTAGGCAGCCTTTGGCCATCTATCCATGATCACCCACACCTAACTGTAATACACTATTAGGTCTTCTTCTCTTCTTCTTTTAATTTTAGTTTAATGTTTGAATTTGTTGTGGCCCACCAGTGGCTTGAGGAGCTGGCAACAGATTTGGACAGTGAGGAGGTTGGGGAGGGACATGGGACAGCCCTGGAGTCTGGGGAAGGCTCCGAGGAGGACTTTGTGTCAGAGAGGGGGCCAGAGCCGTCTGACATTTATCAGATCAAAGTCAGACATCAGTGAGGCAGATGAACAGCTGGAGCCTGTTCCCAGTGTGCGCATGCGCAGAGCTGCCAGACGAAGGGAACAGCTAAAGAACAGGGGTCGACTTGGGAGTGAGGCCACAGGTGGACGGTGAATGGCCCCTCCCAGAGGAAGTAAGAGAGGAGCGGAAGGGGAGTGGAGTTTGCAGGAGACAATTAGTTCGCTTAATTGGTTCATGACTCTCCGAGGCTCCTTGCCAGGTTTTTCAGAGATCAGCCTGTCAGCTCTCCAAGCCAGATGAGGTCTGTGACTGTAAATCCTCCCTTGAAAGACTTTGCTGGATGTGAATGAGCAGAATTCACAGCCAATTAATAAAGGGGTTGTTTTTGTCAGGGCCAGGAGTTTGCTTCCTGCTCTCGGGAAGCCTCGGTCAGAACAGAATTCTGGTGGGCGACCGTAATAAAAGACCGTTTCTCTTTTCCGTGTCTCCCTGCAGGCGAGAGGCCCTTCGAATGCCGCTGGGAAGAGTGTAACAAGAAGTTTGCCCGTTCCGACGAGCTGGCCCGGCATTTCCGCACTCACACGGGCGAGAAGAAGTTCTCCTGCCCGCTCTGCGACAAGCGCTTCATGCGGAGCGACCACCTCACCAAGCACGCCCGCCGTCACGCCAACTTCCATCCCAACATGCTGAAGAGACGAAGCGGCTGCAGCTCCAGGACGGGGTCTCTGAGTGACTACAGCCGGTCTGATGGGTCCAGCCCCAGGGACAGTCCTGGCAGTTCCCCCTAAAAATCTCCCCGCACCTGCACGCTGCTTGCCACCTTCGCGTCCAATTCTTTGGAGTTCTCGTCGCCTCGTAACGCTTTGCTCCCCACCCTCTTTAAACAAAGCAAGAGAAAACGTGGCCTTGTTTTGAAGGGAATAAGAGGGTGGGGTTTTTCTCCTGCAAGATTGCTGCAGAAATTTTTTTTGGCACAGTAGGACTCGAGTTTTATACGTTTTTCTCCATGGTCCTTCCAGGAATCTTTTCCTGGACATTTCTTTTTGCTCTGTGTGCGTGTGTGTGTGTTTTTAAGCCTTAAAAAGATGCTCTTTTGTATAGTTTTTTCTTTTTGCTCAGGTGTCAAATGGAATTTTTGTAGGGAAACAAAAAATGCAAAATGCAAAACCAGGAACTACAGCCAGGTTGATTCTAACTTTCCTCCATCAAACTCTCCTTTTACTCAGGGATATATGTCTATTTATGTACAATGAAGACACCTCCAGCCACAGCCTTGTTTGATAAAACCGTTTGCACTCTCAGAACCTGGCTTCTGGTCCTGTCCTGCAATACAGCAAGGAAGTCAGGCCCATCTTTGCACTCAAACGATTGGATTTCACAGTTGGGGTGAACGCTTGGAGGGATTGGGGGCCCTCTCCTCCACAATTTCAATCAACCAGTCCTCATTTTCCCCCCCCCCCTCTTTTTTCGGGTCGTTTCATGCTGGAACGATTCTGCCACCACCAACTTCCTGTTGCAAGAAGAAGAACTGTCTGTATAAAAAGTTTATACTCGAAAAAGAATTGCAGGGGGTAGGTGGAAGATTTTTTTTTTTTTAAAAAAAGAAAAACTTGAAGTAGGTGCCTTAATTGCTTGTTTTTATTCTAAATCTAGGAAAATATATTTACACTGGGGAATATTTTATTGACGCATCAAAGGGGTGGGATGGTGCTCTCTGGGGATGACAGCTTGTGACAACTTCGAGCGATGAAGTTCTGGGCTGAACCCCTGTATCTGCTTCTCTGTCGGCCTCGCGCATGAAGTGGGCATCGATTTGAATAATGTTCCATATCCTTCTCTTTGCAAACAAAAACAAAACTCCTCTGGAAACTGTGTTTCAGAGTCTTCCAGTCTTCGTCAAGGTATTTGTGCTGATTTCCGGCCCTTTTTGACTTACAAGCCGAAGAGTCTACGGAATTCTGCATTATGGCAAAAAAAGTCCATCCATAATCAGATGGAAACAAGCAACGGTGATCCGGCAATACAATCTTTTGGAGGATGGTGGAAGCAACTAGAAAGTGTTAAAAAGATGGTGTTTTAGCTCAAGAGCAGTTCACAATTTTCCTCGCTGTCAGTGTAGCGTAGGGTCTGAAGGATGTACTTAAATCTTCTCCCCAACCAGCAAAAACTCTCGGATCTTCCGACAGATTTCCCTTTGTCCTATCTAGCAGTTTGGACCACTTAATCCCTCCAGAAGTCCCTCCAAGCAGAAGGATCTCCTGCATCCAGGTGGAACCGAGGGTCAACGTGAAAGCTAGCCTAAAAGAGCTAGCTTTCTTGAAGGTCTTGGGACTACTTAAAGAGTTTAACTCAACAGAAGAGATCTGTGGATATGTAAAACTCCCCTTTCATGAGTGGGGAGATGATTCCTTTCAAAACTGGGCCCCATGTTTGCTTGGCATGGATGGATGGATGGACGGATGGATGGATGGACAGACGGACTGTGTCCAAGGTAGATAATGCAGCCCTCCTGAAGTGGATGTTCTCTAGATGTAACTTCCAGAATTCCAGCTCTGGAGGTTGCTTTCTCAACAGATGTGGAAGGTTTTGATAAGACTCATCTCTTGCTTTTGAAGTTAAGGTCGGGGGAAGCCAGCCAGAAGGTTGGGAGATGTGCCTTTCCTAGAAACCTTGTTGCTCTTGAACTTGGCTTCTTCCAAGATTATATTTCAATGCGTGGAGTGCTTTCCCTGTGATCGTGTTCCTTTTTTTTTTTTTTTTTTAAATACTGTTAATATAAATGTAGCCGACTGTAGCACAGTAAAGCAAACTCCATTCCTTCAAACTACTGTTTACGATTGATGCAATCAATACATTCCAAAGGTGTTCTAACCAAGACTTTCCTTCCAATTTTGCAATAATTCCATTTTGCCAGATGACTTAAAACACACGTGAGCACATAGACGTAACTGTACTGTACATAGATTTGCAAAAAAGTAATATGCCACCCGTTAAAGCGTAGCTGGTAGGTGCTATTTATCAAGTCCTCATCCCCTTGTACTACCATCTGTTGTATAAAAATGGCTCTACATCTAGATTATATTCCAGTATTGATTTCAAAACACAATTTGAAGTTAGCCCTGCTTTCTGGGTGGGTTCAACACCAGGCATAAACTGATCCAACCACCATAACTAAGTTCTCAAGATGATGCTTATTGTCATCATGATAGGTTCAGAGGAAGAACTGCCCTCTGTCTCTATCCCATGAGAAGTTTCATTTGAGGTTCTCCAAAAACCAGAACTTCGCTTTCCAACCTCCTTTGATAGCTAAGGATGGAGGGCAGTTATCAAAGGCAGGACTTAGAAACACTCATAACAGCTAGCAAAAATATTTATTACCTATAGCAAGGTGTGCTTGTGAAGATATACATAGCGAGCAACAAAGGTTTGGATTGATGGTGACCAGGAACAGAGAGATGGCTACAGAAAACAGTATCAACCCATCTACCCCAAACCCCTCCTTTTTATTAAATTACCAGCAGAACATTGATTTGCTCTCCAAGAGCACCAGATCTCTCTTCCATTTCACAAACTTGCAAAAATAAATTCTACGCTGCCTTAAACGGTCTCCTTCCACTTGGGGTCAGCCAGATGTGTTAGGAAGTACCATCCCAAACCCATCTGGAAGGTGGGGAAATGGAGATGGCCTTAAACCCAACCCTCCAGATAAGATCTTAGCCTTAATCTTCAAGAGACACTAGCCATTGCTTAGACTAAGTGCTCTTTTTTCCTTTTGTGGCTCAAGAAACAGGCATTGAATCACCCAAGGATTATGCCAAAGAGCTAACCCCCCATGGTGCACTCTGAAGATAGCCAGTGTGGTGATGTTCCTAACCTTGCTTGAATGATTGGAGTTGTATGAAGTAAAAGAAGTGATCTCACCTATAAGGAACGGGCACTTCCACCAAATCCACGACTGTATCCCTTTGGATCAGCAGGGTTCTTATGATCTTATTCCAGGATTTTACATTGTTGTTCTGCTGTCATTTCATTAACTGAATCCAGCTGCCTTTCTTTAGGCCAATCTTGGTCCTGGCCACCAAGCCAGCCATGGGCCCTTTTCTCCTTCTTTTGGTGGACAGAGATATCTCGATCTGAGATATTGTTTTAGTGGTGGTTTAGTGGTTTATTCGACTTATATGCTGCCCTATTCCCAAAGGGACTCAGGGCGGCTGACGAACCAGGAGGGAAAGGGTACAAATACAAAAAGAGTAAAAAAACAGAAACAACACAACAATACAAAACAATTTAAAAAGTCACAACAAGCACAACCAATTCGAGTAGGGGTGGAACTCAACAGCCCCAGGCCTGCTGGAACAGCCAGGTTTTAAGGGCTTTGCGGAAGGCCTGGAGGGTGGTGAGGGTCCGAATCTCCACGGGGAGATCGTTCCAGAGGGCCGGAGCAGTCACAGAGAAGGCCCTCCTCCGGGTGGTCGACAGCTGGCATTGGCCGGCAGATGGAATCCAGAGGAGGCCTAATCTGTGGGATCTGATGGGTCTATGGGAGGTAATTGGCAGAACTGACTCTTTCTAGGGTCAAGACTATGGCATTAGACAGGCAACGGAGAGGAAAAGCATCCACGTATCTCTCCATTTCAGGCTTCGCATTTAGAGTTCAGTGGCAACATGAACCATGCGCTTCTGAGGCTTTTCAGAATCCTTTTTGTGCTCATTACCATTTCACATCGAACAGTAAATGTAATCAAAACACTCAGGGTTTGCTAATCATTGTCTCCTGTCTGGCGACAGGGCCTCATTCTAGCTTTGTTGGACGCTGTTTGATTAATGTTGATTAGGCTAAGCCGGGTCCTAATTTGATGAAAATTCTGCTGGAGATTTTTCATGGGAAAGAGCAAGGCAAGAAAGAGATCGATCTCGTTCCTGCTCTTCAAATCCCCTGGTCTTGGTTTGCTTCAATTTAGGGGTTGACCCTGAACTTATTTAGATCTCTCCTGCAAAAAGTTCTTAGCTGTTGCACTCTAGAGCAGAGGTGTCCAGCCTTGACCACGATAACCCTCGTGGGCTTCAGGTGTTCTAGGAGTTGAAGTCCAGGGGTCTTAAAGTGGCCAAGGTGGGACTCCCATGTTCTATATCAGTGATGGCGAACCTTTGTGGCACCGAATGTGGGAAAGGTTGTGCGGAAACGTCGTGTGTGTGCACGCACAATGGGGGCCATGCTCCAAAAAAGCCAAACCTCTGGGTTCTGACTCACATGCGCACCTGACAATCAGCTGGCCGGCACGTATGCGCACACTGGTTTTCAGCACTGCCCTGCGCGTAAAGGGCAGCTGACCATCATGCACGCATGTGCGCCAGAAACCCAGAAGACAAACAGGCAAGGCTGTGCGTGCCGGGTGACACGGCTTCGCGTGCCACTATGGGCACATAGGTTTCATCATTAGGGCTCTCTAGGATCTCCCATAGCAACTGATCTCTGATCTCAGCCATAACTCATCTTCCCTCTCTCAAGTTCCATTCCCAGTCAAGGCTCCTTACTGGATCTCCTGTTTCCCAGTCTGCAAACGACCACCTGAAAAAGCAGAAGGTGGACTTGCTCTCTGTTGGGAAAAGTCTCTCCATCTCATCTAGCCGACGTGTGGTGGTGTTCAGGAATTAGACAATATAGACAGACACCCTTTAAACTGCTGTTGTGGTCCTATTTTTCCCCTGCTTTTTTGCCTTGGGAGCTGTTTACAACTGTGTCATAAAAAGAAGAAAAGATGTGTATCGCTATCTGTCCATGTGTTATTACGTTCACAGGGTTTTCTATTTATTGTAATGGAGAACTTTCCTTACTGCATTATCACTCGCTGTTGCTTTCCGCTTTCCATCAGGGCATTAAACCTCATTACCTTAAGCAGTTGAAGTGCTTAATCTGAATAAATTATGCAGATTAAGCAGTTCTAAATCAGGGTGTCAATCAGTAAGGCCTTTGGGCTGCAGGCCACTGGAGTTCACTCATTGTTAAGTAGGATATCTGGAACTTGGAGCGCTGTCCTTCTGGAAATAGGTTTTATGTATATAATTATAAAGAAAGCATACTCTGTATATAACTGCTGTGCTTGGCTTCTTCTAATGGCTTGCTCCTTTAAGCAAGCAAACATCTGCGCCTCGGTTTCCTGAATTTGAATTCCAGAATTTGAACCATGGAAACTAGGAACAGTTTGGTGGTGAGGACGGTGGAATTGGCCACAAGATATTGGTCTCCATTATCCACCAAATTAAGAGCCCAAGCTCTCCCTCGACTGGACTCCTTCAGGCTGCAGAGATGGCTCAGGACTCAAGGTAGCTTCCACATCTGGATGAGATTGTTGTGCCTTCTTAGGAAAATGCAAGCTGGGCATCAAGCAGCTGAAGGGAGGCATGTTGCAAAAAAGTGTTTACCAACCTCGCTTAGCTGCTGGTCTCAAGCAGCACCTTTGAAATAACAAGATTTTACCTGGGTCTTCTTACTTGAATGCAGACTTTCTCAACCTGGTCAGCTATAAGACGGGTGGACTTCAACTCTGAGAATCCCCCAGCCAGACCAAGTTGAGAAGCACTGCTTTAATGGGGTACATTCCCAGCACCCTCCCTGTTTTCAGAGTACTGTAGCAAAAGGCCCAACAGAGAATATTACTTAATAACTCTTAGCTACAGATGTGGTGAATGAAAATTATCTGAATTTATTTTTTCTCTCTCTGATATTTTCCATGACTATGGAAGAAAGTCTGTTGAGGGCATTATTCAGCACAGCATGGCTGAACTTTGAGATGTAAAACATTTTTCTACATCTTGGATCTGGACATCATACTAGGTGTAACCTGGAGAAGTGCCTACAAAAAATAATGCTCTTTTAGCAAAGGACATTCAGCAATCTAGACATCCTAGATTGGTGTCTTGAGATGTATTCTATTCAGGTCTCCAAAAACTCTACCAAACCCTGGCTAGAAATTCTTGGGCTTGTGCTGTAGAACCTCTTTGAGAAGGTTGACTAAATACAAAGCATCCTTCATCTACACATCCACTGCTCCACCCATGTGGTCTTAATAGTCTCTGTACCCTCCAGAATTATGTGGCCTTGGCATGGATATACCCTTACATGATGGAGCAGGAAAGCATCTTGAGATGGTTAAGAGTTGCATCTTGTCTCCTCATTTGCCATGTCCTTTCAGTATTTATTGTCCTTTTCTCTGCTGCTTTTTGGAATCTCCACTCTTGCTCAGGTTTAGATTATGAGAATCTGGAAAAGATTTCAATCCCTGAAGGATTGTTTCTGTTCAAGATGTCATCTCACAGCCTGGAATTAAGGAATCTTCTCCTCATCCTTCTGAAGTCTTTTTTGTTTTTCTGATGTGCTGAAACCCGCTAAAGATTTCACTTGGGAGCTGGTTATAAAACTATAGAGGTGAGAAGGATTTCTGGATGGAAAATGCACTTAAGGTCCAAGGCCCATCCAAATCTCCTCCTTCGTGAAATTGTTCTGAAATACTGCATGGAATTTCTTGTGCATTAATGTATAGAGTGCTATAGATAACTAGATATATACTCTGTGTCAGTACAGGAACAAAAATATCACACGATTACACAAGTTTACATACATATTATCTTCCCTTTGGGGCAAGATCTTGTTCATGGTTTTCTCCTCATCCGTTTTCTCCAGCATTAACTCCGTGTTGTCATGGGTCACTTTTTAAAGATGGTTTCATGTTTTACTGAGTCACTACATCGAAGTATTGCAGTTGTAGAGACATCTGTCCGACTCACATTCACTCTGCTGTAATCTTTTTGAAAATGGTTTTTTTTGTGTGTATTTCATAGTTTTATATATTGTGACAGTGTCCCTATGCAACCACAAAGAGAAGGCAGAAGTAACAAATGTCAAGCGTCAACTTATATGCATGGTTAGTGATGTTTGCATTTTAAATAAAACCGATGAATGAGTAAGAAAATGTTCGTTTCATATTTATATCGTCTTCGGAGTGTGTTCGCAACACGGATCTGAATGGTTCCTCCTTCTCTACAGTCCACCTCTAAATTCTCCTTCTTAACTGATGTTGAAAGGAATTCATTTCAAGAAGGTTCTTCACTTCTCTGGCATGTTTCAGCCCTGAATTGGCCAACCGGTTGAGTCCCTCAAGAGTCCTTGATCCTCAAGGTCAAGCTGAACTCTTGGTGTCCACATGAACACAACCCAACGTAGTAGATGGCCAAATGGTTTGCTAGTGTCACCCAAAAGTTATAACAAATAAACAAACAACCTAGATTAATCTACTAGGGCTATTTGGAAGGTCTCTAAGCCAAGTATTAATTTATTTCTTTACTCTCATGAGCAAAGAACTGACATGATGTTGGTTGTGATTGCTCATATATGACCTTCACTGTACATTGATCCTAGATCAAGGTGGTGGCGTTTTTTAAAGGAACTCTGGGACAACTGGCTGGGGAATTCTGGAAGTTGAAGTCCACCCATCTTAAAGTTGTCAAGGTTGGGGAAAAAACTAATCTACTGGCTGTGGAGAACTGAAAGGGAGGACCGTCTCAGCAACATTGAGCATTGTGGATATTAGTTTGGGAGTGATGTAGGAGACACTTTCTTAATCTATTCCCTTGGGGTGATTGTGCATTTTTTGTTGACATAATGTTCCCCTTTTCTTGCTTTTAATCTTGTGAAGCTCTCCCCAGGCCCCTTGGAGTGGGGCAGTCTGGACATTGGATAGACAAAGAAAGAAAGAGAGCCACACAAAGCCACAGAGTATGTTCACTCTTCAGAAGCTGGGTTTCAGAATGGGTTTCCCCGAAGGCGACTGCCTCCAAACAGCAGAGCCCAGCTTCCACACCCAAATCAGCCAAGCTGATTTCAATGAACATGCTCTTAGCAGGTGATTCCATGGGAGTGACTTCATTGCCCTCGCACAACACTGTCATTAATTCTATGGAGACTCCACCTCCGCCAGAAATAATGAGGGTGGGATTGACAATGGAACATTCTCCAGCCGCTGGTTTGCAAGGAAACTACCCCAGAGTACGGCGGCCTTGGATCACAGGAGACCAATTAAGGCTCCTGCAACACAGCACAGCAGAAGGAAGAGTGCTGGCGCAGAAAAGTGGAGGCTCAAACACAATGGAAACATCTCTGTAGGGGTTGGAGTAGGGCCTGCTTGCCCCACCACTCAGCAGAGAAAGATACTTCCATTGGATTTGGCTTTTGAACAACCATCTCCCATCTTATGCTATGGAATTTGTGCATGAACCCCACTAGCTTTTTTGCAGACCCCAGGAACCCTCTTTTGGAGAGACTCAAGTCTCATAGATGTGCCAACTTTTTTGGGCAGAGAAGGACAGATTGAAGGATTTGGGGTGTGATCCCAACAATAGCAATGGCCATTCTTCCCACATACAGAGAAAGAGGACTCTAACTAGGAAAACAGATGTTCCCCAGGATGAAGAAACTAGGAGAGAAAACGTGTGATCACATCCCCCACACTCAGGCATGTACTCCTATAGACCAGCTTCCGTAAACAGAGCTGCCCAATCACCCTTAAAACCTGTTTACCTAAGTATGAAGAACATAATGACTGTACATCGACAGTATTTATGAACTGAAAACATCTCTTAAGAAGATTAGCCCTCTTAGCAAAAGCTGAACCCCCACCCCCCAAAAGATTGACCCACTCAACCAGATCGAGGAAAGAGGAGGGTGAAAGGGCTGTTTGCTTACATACTCAACTTTTCTTTCCACTCGGGGAAAAAAAACCAAAGGTTCCTTAGAGGTAGGGGGTTATGGGGGGGGAGGAAGGAGAGGAAGACTAATAGATCCTTATAATGAAAGATGGAATCTAGGGCTACGCAGATGGCAGAGGATCTGTTCTGATGCAATTCCTCCCCCCAGTCTTAGACTATGACTTGTTGCTCATGGAACAAGAGTTGGCCATGGTTTGCCCTGAACTAAATGGAGTAGAAACCTGGAGCAGCCGTTGGCCAATGTCCAACCAAACAGATCCTTTAACAACATAGGCTTCCAAACTCAATCACTCTCACAAAGAGTTCTTCGCCAGGAGGGTAGGGAGTAGGACAGCCAAAATCCATGATGGGACATCTTGAGGATTACGTGGAAGATGCTTTCATGCTGGCTTGATTATTCACTGGCTGTGGCTGTGAAGTGTGGTGAAATGATACTGAGAGGTTCCACAGTGCCATGGTCAGTTGGGTCTGGATTTTCCCTTTGGCCACAAAGGAAATACGGAGACCTGAACCTCTCTTGCTTGATTTCCAAGGATGTTTAAATCTGGACTGGAACTGTCTCTATTCTGTATTCCTTGGTAAATGGCTGTGTGTGTGTCTTTAAGGGGTAAATCTTTGCACTTTCCCAGGCTTTATGTTGTGGGTAGCACACCAAATGAGTCATTCCTGTGTGATCCTGGAGACATAATTGCAGAGACACCAAGCAAAACAGAACAATAGCAACCAGAAGCTCAGAAACTCCTCCCCTTCCTCTCTTTCCCTCTTGCCACAAATACATTTTGCACAAAAATGCTCTCTACATACCGAAAGAGTCCAAGTGGAACAGAAACAAGAATGAGGCAGACTGAAGTTCCATTTTTCTCATTCTATTTCTGGGACTTTCCCCGTAGCTGGACTCTCCTCCAAGGAACAGGAGTCAGTTCGTTCTGATCTCCCCAACTGTTTCCCACCCTTTTCTCAAAGGCCACGTGCGCAATTCCAGGTTTCTTATTAAATTAAAAACGCAACATGGATTCAGTGTTTCCTTAGATGTTGTGCAGAAGGACACAAGTTTTGAAAGGGGCCACCAGGAATATGCAATTCTGCAGGAATGCAACCGCCACCACTGAAATGGCATACTTCTAATGAGGTATCCTTTCCATAAATACATTTGCGTCCTTTAGGACTCCATTTCTGCACTTCCAAAGAGAAGAGCTGCAGAAGATCTGGAAAGATGGAACATGGCTTCCCACTCAAGGCGAGGTTCTCGGAGAGAGAGGTGAGTTGGAGAGGTTGACCAAGGTCATCCAACAACATGTTCCTGTTGGACATCACAGGAGTTCCACATGTCATGAGAACAGTTAACTCCGGTCAATTGTAAAGGTCAAAGGGATAGTTTTGCCACCCCTTCCCCACCCCCATATCTCAAAGCTGTGTAGGACTCAGCTCCCTCCTTCTCATCCTTTTGATTCATCTCCCCTGCCCATATTTAGCTCATTTTCAATTGAGAAAGGTGGCTGTGAGTCCTGCTTGTATCAAAGATGAAAGGGCTCACTTGGTGGTCCTTCTTTGGGGTGGTCTCCATATGATGCTCCCTGAGGTGGGAAAGGAAGGGGTTTAGAAATTCAGTCACATGAGCATGAATGCCTTTTCTGTCGCGTTCGGTTTGCAGTAGGGAGTGGGAGAAACAGGAACTAGGTCTTCCCAGCCCCCTTTGTAGAAGCTGGGAAGGTATCCAAAATTGTCTTTTTCGTTGGGGCGTTGAGACTTGCGTTGTTCGGAATCAGAGCTTAGTGCTTCCTGTGGCGCGTGCTTGACTTGGGCAGCCGTTGGATGTGAAAGAATCCAGCGAGACTTGTCACTCAACTTCGTCTTTTGGATTGAAAGCGAATTGGAGAACATCAAGGTCATTGGATATCTTCTTGCCCAACCCCCTGCAGGGATCCAACATGATTGACAGATGGCCATCTGGCCTCTGCTTCAGCACCTCCTTCAAGGAGAGATCACAACCTCCCAAGGTAGAGCCGAGGTGGCGCAGTGGGTAGAGTGCAGTACTGCAGGCCACTTCAGCTGACTGCTATCTGCAGTTCAGCGGTTCAAATCTCACCGGCTCAGGGTTGACTCAGCCTTCCAGCCTTCCGAGGTGGGTGAAATGAGGACCAGGATTGTTGGGGGTGATATGCTGACTCTGTAAACCGCTTAGAGAGGGCTGAAAGCCCTATGAAGCGGTATGTAAGTCTAACTGCTATTGCTATTGCTATGAACTCCTGAATCAATGAACTGAAATGGACTATTGCTATAGTCTCTCCCTGTTAACCAATTCCTCCTCTCTGGATATTTTTCCCCAGGGTTTTCCAACCAAAATCTACTTCTTGGTCATGTGAATGCAATGGCCCCCTTCTCTTTTTGCCAGTTTATTTATGGGAGACTCATGGCTAGGATCTACCTAAAAAAAAAACCCTCTGCCTGCCACCAGCTCATGATTCACATCCCAGTGAATGAACAATGCCTTTGCACACAGCCACAATGCCTGCCTTCTCTTGACCTAAGAATAGCCCATCTTCCAAAGCTGTGTTAGAAGCTCCACCATAGACACCTGCGAGTCAAATTGAACTTCTGAAGTTTCCAGGGTCCCCACCCATGTTGACTCTAGGCAGCAGAATGGAAGGGCTTCTCTTATCCATCTTCCCAGTCTAGTCTACCACTCAGCAGATCTAACACTGCTTAATTTGGGGGAATCAGCCGAGGTCAATTAGGCGCTGCCACCTAACCGTGGACAGGTGTTGTGCAGGATCCTGATGATATCAACACTCCTTGTCTCTGGTTCTTGGGTCTAGATGCAGCCACTTTCTCTTTGATTAGAATTCTTTGTTTTGGGGAGAGACGGAAAGGGGTGACTGGGAGGGGGAGAGATGCAGAGAAGGGCGGGGGAGAAAACAGTGGACAGATGCTGCACTCTTTCACTTGGGCGAAAGGTCTGAAGGCTCCTTTTTTTTTCCAGGAGCTTCGTCTTGAAGAGAAAGTTTTTGGTTGAAAAGGTCGTCTGTTGTCTGGTCTTCTTCCTTCCACCCTCCCTTGTCTAACATGGAAAATACAAAGGGGAAACTGGCCGGTCAGGAAAGAGAAGGAGGTTTTGTCTGACACACATCTGTCTCAGTCTTTGCATTCAGCCAGCCTCCTGTCACACGAAAATCAGGGCTGGTGGTGTTTCTTTTCAAACGAAATGGTTGCTATTCTCAGTTTAACCATCGCGAAGTGATGGTGCACGGTGGAATTTTCCTTGCCTTCTCCACATTTCTTACCCTTTTCTTTTCCCACCGTAAATTCTCAAGGTATTTATATAATTTTTCAAACCTACCTTTCCCCTTTTGGACCTGAAATCATAGTGATTTCAGTGTGTGTTTACAGGAACTCACAACATCTCTCCTTCTAATTATATGTGTCAAATAACCTGTCAAGAGGCAGAAGCTGGGAGGGAAACAACCATGCTGGGCTCCTGTTTTGTCAGGACAAAATGCCCTGGATTTTTGGTGAAACTTGGTTGTGGTGTGGGATCCCGAACATCTCCTCTGGAGAAGAACATCTTCATGGGGGGGACCCCGGATTTCTAGAATCTCCAGACAGACAGCTGCAGCTGGAGGCTTGTATAGGTGATCTGCTGGAAAAACGCGATCGAGGAGGGGTCTCTATGAACCCCACGAATTGCAATTGAGGAGATTGAATAACTCCTGGGTTCAACTTCAGGGCTACAAAAGCCGTAGCTAAAAAAAGAAAATAGCAAGTCATGAAATAAACAGACTGATCATCAAGAGCAGCTCGGTAGAAGAAGATCCTCCGGACAAAGAGAAGAAGCTACACAAATGAAATCATCTCAGGCCGTCTGGAAGAACAATAAAGTGCTATAAATCATAGTGTTTAAAATGCAGAGACCGTTTTATACCAAGAGCAGGAAGAAACCCTGTTGCAAAGCAGCAACTCGGACGCAGGGGTGTGAGGCCCATCCTGGAAGGCAGAGTCACATCTAAATTAAGTGACTAAATTATCCAGAGGAGTCACTCCATATTATTTCTGGCTGGAATATATATATATATTTTAAAAAACAGCAGACTTATGCGGTAGAAGGCACACAGGGGGTTGGTTTTCATTTTCCCATCTCCCTGTAATGAGACTAACATCGCCATCTGCTGAGCTAGATGCAGAAAGCCTCTTTTCTTTTGTTTGGAAGATGACATTTCCAGCTAGTCTCTAAATCAGAGGTCTTCAAACTCGCCAACTTTAAGACTTGTGGACTTCAGTTCCCAGAATTCTCCAGCCAGGTAGTGTCAGGCCTGTAGCCCTCTTTTCTTCTGGGTCTTTGGCCAGCCACACTTTCTATTATTCTACTATGCATTTTCTATGGTGGGAAAATGGGAAGGGTGGATTGTACGAAGTGAGATGCTATGTAGCAAACTTAACAAAACTTTAGATGCTATTTGGAACCATGACAGCTACGCTGGCTGGAGAATTCTGGGAGTTGAAGTCCTCAAGAAAGTTGCCAAGTTTGGAGACCTCTGCTCTAAACCCTTCGCCATTGGGAATGTCTAACTTACAGCTCCTCCACTCGAAGTATTCAAGCTGTGGGGTCTTTGGTGCTCTCTGAGCTTGGATGTTTCCTTGCAGGCATTTCATTACCCAATTAGGTACATCATCAGGGCTAGTCGTGTTGCCTAGTTGTGTCATAAAATGTCTGCAAGAAAACAACCAAGCTCAGAGAGCACCCACGACCCCTCATTCAATCCCAAGATGCAAATGTTCTCCTTTATTGGTAATTCAAGGTGTCTTTACACCCCCAACTCTCTTATCTATATCATCCCACCCTCACCTCCAAAATGATTTGCTCCGTTATCCCACTGTTTGATGCATATGGAATTCCTCTGGGGATAAACTGGACTTCCTCTTTTCTTCTTATGATGAAGAAGGCACTTCTAGAAGCTGAAGGGAGATTTCACTGCAATTTCTGGTCCAGAAGCTGAAGGGAGATTCATTGCAACTTCTGTTCCAGAAGCTGAAGGGAGATCTCATTGCAACTTCTGATCCAGAAGCTGAAAGGAGATTTCATTGCAACTTCTGGTCCAGAAGCTGAAGGGAGATCTCATTGCAATTTCTGGTCCAGAAGCTGAAAGGAGATTTCATTGCAACTCTGGTCCAGAAGCTGAAGGGAGATTTCATTGCAATTTCTGGTCCAGAAGCTGAAAGGAGATGTCATTGCAACTTCTGGTCCAGAAGCTGAAGGGAGATCTCATTGCAACTTCTGATCCAGAAGCTGAAGGGAGATTTCATTGCAACTTCTGGTCCAGAAGCTGAAGGGAGATTTCATTGCAACTTCTGGTCCAGAAGCTGAAGGGAGATTTCATTGCAACTTCTGGTCCAGAAGCTGAAAGGAGATTTCATTGCAACTTCTGATCCAGAAGCTGAAAGGAGATTTCATTGCAACTTCTGGTCCAGAAGCTGAAGGGAGATTTCATTGCAACTTCTGGTCCAGAAGCTGAAGGGAGATTTCATTGCAACTTCTGGTCCAGAAGCTGAAGGGAGATTTCATTGCAACTTCTGGTCCAGAAGCTGAAAGGAGATTTCATTGCACTTCTGATCCAGAAGCTGAAAGGAGATTTCATTGCAACTTCTGGTCCAGAAGCTGAAGGGAGATTTCATTGCAACTTCTGGTCCAGAAGCTGAAGGGAGATTTCATTGCAACTTCTGGTCCAGAAGCTGAAGGGAGATTTCATTGCAACTTCTGGTCCAGAAGCTGAAAGGAGATTTCATTGCAACTTCTGATCCAGAAGCTGAAAGGAGATTCATTGCAACTTCTGACCCAGAAGCTGAAAGGAGATCTCATTGCAACTTCTGGTCCAGAAGCTGAAAGGAGATCTCATTGCAACTTCTGACCCAGAAGCTGAAAGGAGATTTCATTGCAACTTCTGGTCCAGAAGCTGAAAGGAGATCTCATTGCAACTTCTGACCCAGAAGCTGAAAGGAGATTTCATTGCAACTTCTGGTCCAGAAGCTGAAAGGAGATCTCATTGCAACTTCTGACCCAGAAGCTGAAAGGAGATTTCATTGCAACTTCTGGTCCAGAAGCTGAAAGGAGATTTCATTGCAACTTCTGGTCCAGAAGCTGAAAGGAGATTTCATTGCAACTTCTGGTCCTGAAGCTGAAAGGAGATCTCATTGCAACTTCTGGTCCAGAAGCTGAAAGGAGATTTCATTGCAACTTCTGGTCCAGAAGCTGAAAGGAGATTTCATTGCAACTTCTGGTCCAGAAGCTGAAAGGAGATCTCATTGCAACTTCTGACCCAGAAGCTGGAGGGAGATCTCACTGCAACTTCTGATCAGCAGCCACCTCAAGGTCCTCAGTTGCAAATGCAAGAACCTTCTCCCTGCTTCTCTATGGATTTCAAAGGTTTCGTGCAAAATTGAGAAAGATTCAACCCAAGCCAGCTTGGATCCAATTCATGGGTTAATTGCAGCCTCTGAATCTGCCTCCTCTTTCTTTCAAACTCTTTATATAAGTAAGCCTTGACTTGGCACCCGCTTTGCATGACGATGAGTCAAGGAAAGTTCTGTCTGGGGAAGTTCCCAACTCTGCAGGAAGCCTCCTTGAGTCATTTGTGTACTTTGAGACAACTGGAACACACCCACTTGCTATGTCATAACCGAGGCTCAGAAATGGAGTTTAGAAAGCCTTCTCGCCTGGAAAACTCCGGGGGAGCCCAACAACTATCCTCTAATTTAGTCTGCCAGCCAACTGTGGAAATAAATGGAATATAGCTGCGGATAAATTGGGATATGGGGTTGGGGGAAAAAATTAGCTGGGCAGCAGAACGATGACCTGGAAATTGACTATATGCCAGCTAGAAGGACCATGCCGGGCTGGAGAACTTGAGCTGCAGCCAAGACGGGCTTATGCAAGCATCAGGTTGCAGGCTGAGAGATTACTTCTCACTCTGGTGCACCTGGGGGACTCCAAGAGGTCATCTCTTCTCTCCCCCTTAAATCCTGCCTCTCGGGACATCTGGGCTATTAATACAGTTCCCGGTTTCAAGAATTTCTAGCCTTCTAGCATGGTTGGAGCCTCCTTCATGGGGCAAATAGGTCAGGGGGTCTGCTTGCCCCCCCCCCAACATAGATGCTCAGATGTTGGTTTGGAGCCAGAGGTGGGTTTCCTACCAGTTCGCACCAGTTCGGTAGAACCGGTTCGTCAAATCTACTGAACCGGTTAGAAGAGGTTCCACCAGAAAGCAGGCCACACTTACAGAAGAGGTTCCAAAATTTTTTGAAACCCACCACTGACACACACACACACACACACAGACTCACACAGAGAGAGAAAGAGAAAGAAAGGAAGAAAGAAAGAAAAAAAGAAAAAAGAAAGAAAAAGGGAGAGAGAGATGAGGAAAAAAGGAAAAAGGGACAGAGAAACAAAAGGAAGGAAAGAGAGAGAGAGAGAGAGAGAGAGGGAGAGAGAGAACACATGGCTGGCAAGCCACTCCCACAAAGGAGGCCACACCCACAGAGTAGGTTCGAAATTTTTTTGAAACCCACCACTGTTTGGAGCACATGTCCAGTCAGCTGGCTGTGGCAAACCATGTGCAGATCTGAGGACTTCCCCAGAAGCTTCATGCCACAGAGATAGGAACCACTGATATTGATGGATTTTCCCCCAGTGTTAAATCTGGGTCTCCATTGTCCCTGTTTGCTTTCCACAAGTGCTTTCTGAGCAAGTATTCCCCACCTCAATGCTTCACTTTCATTCCCCGCTGGAAGGACCCTGTGTTAGCAGAGCATGGGGAGGCAGGGAATGTTGTGGGTCCCATCCCCGAGGGAGATACACCTGGTGGGACCAGTAGAAGGGCCTTCTTGGTGGTGGCTCCCTCTCTCTGGAACCTCATTCCCCCAGAGATTAGAACGGCCCCCACTCTAAGAGCCGAGGTGGTGCAGTGGTTAAATGCAGCACTGCAGGCTACTTCAGCTGACTGCTAGATCAGCAGTTCAGCGGTTCAAATCTCACCGCTCAGGGTTGACTCAGCCTTCCATCCTTCCGAGGTGGGTAAAATGAGGACCCGGATTGTGTTGGGGGTGATATGCTGATTCTGTAAACCGCTTAGAGAGGGCTGAAAGCCCTATGAAGGGGTATATAAGTCTAACTGCTATTGCTATTGCTAATTCTCTTCCAGAAGGCGCTGAAGACAGCAGGCCTGGGGAATGTAGAGCGGGATGGAGCCCATTGGATGGCTCATGTGATCAGCTGTCGCTGGGGCAGGATGGTGGTTTTATTACATTAATTCATTTATTACATTAATTTATTTGACTTATTATTAGTTTTACTGTTTTTAGATGTGGTTTTTTATATTCTGTAGCTGCCTTGAGTCGCCATCGGCAAATAGGTGGCAATATATATTTAATAAATAAATAAGCAAACAAACAGCCCAGGAGATCTCTCAATGTTGGATTTAAGGAGCCGAGGTGGCGCAGTGGTTAGGCTGCAGTACTGCAGGCCACTTCAGCTGACAGTTATCTGCAGTTCAGCGGTTCAGATCTCACTGGCTCAAGGTTGACTCAGCCTTCCATCCTTCCGAGGTGAGTGAAATGAGGACCCAGACTGTGGGGGGCGATATGCTGACTCTGTAAACCGCTTAGAGAGGGTTGAAAGCCCTATGAAGCGGTATATAAGTCTAATTAATAAATAAATAATAAATAAATAAATAAATAAATTTCCAGCAGCTGGGGGAAAAAAACCTCCCTGGTCCATGTTAAGGCAAATTCAGAACAGTCCCTAGGAGAAATATCTTCTTCATCTGCACTTGTCTTTCTTTACAAATGTATTGTCTTTAGTTGCAGGAATCCATCCCAAAGCAAGGGTAAAGGCAGCGTTTCTCAACAGGGTGGACTTCAACTGTGAGGAACTCTGGGAGTTGAAGTCCACCCTGCTTAAAATGAAGTCCGCATCCCTTTAAAATGGCCAAAGTTGAGCAACATTGAAGAGTACACTAAAGGTTGCTGTCAGCACTCTGGATGAGTCATTTGATTGTAGGCTTAGTTGCTAATTCGTGGTGCCTTTGTCTACAATGGATGGGAAAGTCTTCTGGCACCATTTTAATAACAACTTAGCTCAGAACCCTGGAGGGACTATTCCACGCACCAGCCAGTTAACTCCTTCAACCAGTAGCTCTCGCTTCACTCTGTTGAAGTTGGATCTATCTCTGTTTGAGAAAAGCGGTTTCTCCACTCCCTGGACGGAGCTGGGAGGTGGGATGGTTCAGTCAGCTCCCAAAGGATGAGAGAGCAGAGAACCAGCTCTAGATGGTTAAGAGAACCTGCTTCTTCCATGGGGCCATCAGGGTAGGTCCTCCAGGCCAGATGGGTAGACTTCTCTGCAGAAGGATGGGAACGCTTCCCAAAGGTAGCCGTGGCAACTCACCACATTGGCCAAGAAGATGAAGCAAGAGCGTTGAAGCGCTGTCCAAAATATCCCTTGTTGCATCACAGCTTTTCAGTAAGTCTCTTCATAACAGCCTGGGCTTTTATTGACTCAGATGGAAGCTTCGAAGGTCATTTTTACCACCTCCGGATGGGAAGCCACACACAAAAAAAAAGGGGGGGAGAAGTTCATAGATCGCAAGGGGGCCAAGATTCCTCAAGGGTAGATTCAGCTAACACGAAGCACCTCCACAATCCTTTCCTCATTTTAACCTTGAGCAGAGAAGGCGGCCGAATTGGGAAATGATCAGTTTATCTCTTGGGCTCCGAGCTGATGAAATGCTGTGGGAACGGAAGCAGCAGCCACTTGGAGGCCTCTCACTTCCCCTTCTCACAGACCAAGAGCTGGTCTTCTGAAGGGCCGTGATGAGTTTCTAATTCCTCCTATTCCTCCAGCACCAGATCAGAGCCCTGGCCCAGTTACTTGAGCAGCGTCAGCAGCTCTGGAGATCCTTAACCGGAGATCTCTGTTACTCAAGATCCTTTCAAACGTCTCAAGTTCTGGGATCTTCACAAAGCATCAGAGGTCCATGGTTAATGAGGGAAGGCCAGGGGAAATTAAAACAGACCTGGGCCTCAATATTGTGAAGTGTAGAATTTAGCTATTCTAAAAGCGACTTCAGGTGCTTTTTTTTAAAAAAAAAAACAATCCTAAATAAATACCATTGAGTCCCCTTCGGGGAAAAGGGCGGCATAGAAATATAATAATAAATTCAATTCAATCCATTGATCAAAATAGACAGGAACTCATCTGCTAACTCTGCAATCCACTTAAGAGACGGCTGTAAGGCACAGTGAAGCGGTATATAAGTCTAAATCCTACTGCTATCTATTAAGGGTTACCTTAGTCAGGAATGGCAAAATTCTTTGTATTGGTATAAGAGAATATTGCAGTTCAGGGTTGAACATTGGGGTCCTTGGTGGTCTCTGAATTTGGTGGTTTCCTTGCCAATGCTTCGTGACCCAACGAGGGGGCATCATCAGTGCAGAAAGGAGTGAGGATATATTGTACGTAAACAAGAGAGCAAACTCCACTCCCTCCTACAACCGATCATGTTCCCTGGTTGGGTCATAAAACATCTGCAAGAAAACCACCCAGCTCAAGAGGCACCAGGACGCCAAAATTCTTTGCAAAACGTACATCTCAAGGCGGCGTGATCCAAGATTTTAATTCCATTGGAGACACGAGGCCATTACCTGTGTTGAAGTATGTCAGATTAGATCTGTCTTCTCTCTGGTTGCAGAGGGAAAGGCATTGAAAGATCCCCTAGAGGAGGCCCAGGGGTATCGAGAACACAATAACTCAATGTACAGGTAGTGTGTGGGTTGTGGTTTCCTTGATTCACTACTGAGTCAGTACACAGTCGCCTGAGGGCAGCTGCAAGTTATTCTGGTGTTCTGTATCTTCCAGTCCATCAGAGATCAGAATTATGACTTTTACCCATGGGGAAAACCAGATGAATGGTATCTTGGAATTCTACCCCCACCCTAGAGAAAGCAGCTTCTTTGGGGGAGCAATTGTGTCATTCTTCCACCAGACCTGCTATATGTTCAATAGTACAGAACAGAGCAGAATAATAAAGCTTGAAGGGACCTTGGAGGTCTTCTAGTCCAACCCTTGCTCAAGCAGGAGACCACATACCATTCCAGACAAAGTGTGGTCCAATCTCTTCTTTAAAACTTCAGTTTTGGAGCAACCACAACTTCTGGAGGAAAGCCGTCCCACTGGTTATTGTCCTCACTGTTAGCAAATTCCTCTTTCATTTCAGGTTGCTTCTCTCCTTGATTAATTTCCCCCCATTGCTTCTTGTCCTGCCTGCTGGCGCTCGGGAAAATAGGTTGAACCCCAAATGGGTTTCTGGCTGGAGAATTCTGGGAGTTGATAGTGGGTGGCAAATATTGGAATGAGATGCAATGACGGGTTTCATGGATAATTCTCCTATTTTCATTTGCTGCATCACGTCAAACCTGCATTCAGAATTGCCCGTCCCTTTTAATGGCTAAACTTTAAGAGTTTGAAAACGAGGTTTCTAAAAAATAGGTAAGAGGGAAAGGAGGATATAAAAACCACCACGTGCAGCTTTTCAATAAAAACCGTTCTGTATTGCAACCTTCGGTAGGCAACACAGACAAAATGCATTCAAATTGTTTCATAACACTTACAAAGCTTCCTTCACAAGGTTATTACTACCACAGTTCCCACACCAACTTACTAAATTGACGACGACTCTATAATAATAAAAGGCGCAAAATATGCTTCATAGCATATTTTGAAAATAATATAAAAATAATTTTCTATATTATAATTTAAACTTGGCTTGTAAAATTCCAACACAATACAGCCTCTTATGTCTACAAACAAACATTTACAAACACCTTCCTTTAAGGGATTCTTGTTTTTTTTAAAAAAAAAAAACCAGTATATCATCATTATTTTTTTCCTTGGTTTTTAAAAAAAGAACCACCGTGTGTACAGGAAAAAGCAAGTGTGCAAAGACGATTGACTGAAGTAATTTGGATCCAGGCCACGTTCTATTCTGCAAGAATTCTGTAAATTTTGCCAGGCCTTCAAACCTAAACATTGCAAGAGATTCAAACCTCCTCAAGGGTGAAAAGCCATTTGGAATGATGGACAGCTATCATTTTTTCATTGCTGGTTCATTGCTGGTCCCAAGATCAAGCATTTTCCCTCAGAATGAAGGAGAATATCACCAACCCATTTCTTTAGACCTTCACAATAGACCAGTGTTCTCAACTTGGCAACTTGAAGATATCCGGACTTCAACTCCCAGAATTCCCCAGCCAGCATTCGCATTCGCTGGCTGGGGAATTCTGGGAGTTGAAGTCCGGACATCTTCAGGTTGCCAAGGTTGAGAAACACTGCAATAGACTCTTTGAGAACAACAGAAGTGAATGTATACGGGTGATTTACAAAGAACCAAGATGGCGCAGTGGTTAGGGTGCAGTACTGCAGGCCACTTCAGCTGACTGTGATCTGCAGTTCAGCGGTTCTAATCTCACCGGCTCACGGGTTGACTCAGCCTTCCATCCTTCCGAGTGGGTGAAATGAGGACCCAGACTGTGCGGGCGATATGCTGACTCTGTAAACCGCTTAGAGAGGGCTGAAAGCCCTATGAAGCGGTATATAAGTCTAACTGCTATATTGCTATTGATTTAAAAAAGAGGCATATTCTTCTACTGCCATTGTCATGAACACGCGTCACTCCTGATTTGGATCTGACATTCTAAACAATATGATTTTGGATTTTTTAAAGAGTAGATTTAGATTTATTCCCATTTATATTCTGGTCCTCGTTGAATATTTTGTAGCTGTGTGCATTTTCACAAAGATCTTTAATCAGCAATATACAGCATTTGCCCTGAAGAGAAGTTGGGATGTTGCTACTTGCTTTCAACTCAACAATTAAAGAGACACTTAGGAAGCTGAGCTCACAGCCAACATCTCACTCTGCATTTCCCCAAAACTTTTAGGCGCACTTTCTTTCCCTTCTTCAATGTGCAATAAGAAATTCTGGAATCTCCCCATCACTGCTTACAGTGCTTTTCAAAATTTTGGGGGGGCTTCATCCCTCATATGACATTTAACAACAGGTTGGTTTTTTTTCAAAGGTAGAGACTGACTTTCATTTGATTGGCATGTGCACGTAACTGCATAATATTTTCCTGTAGAATTTGAATTTTTTTTCTCCAGTTATCTTCTCTGCTGACAAGAGTCGCTTCCCAGGAAACGAGACAGACCTGAGCTGATCCTGGTCAAGGACATGATTTAATCTGGAGAAAGAGACTGCCGGTTGAGTTAGAACAAGGTTCCTCCACTTTGGCAACGTGGGAATTTGTGGAGTTGAAATCCACGCGTTTTCAAGTTGCCGAGGTTGAAACAAGCTGAGTTAGAAAGAATCCATATTGAGTTAGATGAATTTGCACACAGGGTTACCCGAGCTATTGCTACACAACACGTACACAATAGCTCTGTCCTTTCCAATGTCATGGGGAGGTCCAAACACATTGTCTTTCATTGGTCATCTTGCAAATCCCCTGCATGCTTTCCTCCCGTTTTAGATATTTCAGTTAGGAACGATGGGGGAAATTGCAGAGGCATTGCAAGTGAAAGCATGACGTGTTGTCCAAGGACGTAGCCATTATTATTGTTGCTGTTATTGTTATTTTGCAAGAAGAACAATGAGTAATTAACTGAAGGTGGAGAAGGGCACCAGCCTTGGAGAAAAACCTTGCTTCCCAGTTCAACTTTTGCTTCTAATGACCTGCTGCCAGACTCCCAGTAGATGTGCTGGAAAACATCTACCACGCACACAACACAACTTCTCTGTAAACGAGAGGATCATGTTTTATTCATTCATTAGCCCTTTGAAGTACTTGTTTTAAGTGAGTTATTACAAAGTGATAGGTATCGTTTGCTTACAAACCTTCCCTTAGCTCTTTTGCTCTGTAGAAGGCAGGCTAAACTTTTTGCATAATTTTTGTCTTTTAATAATATTAGTAGAATGGCTCAAACCTGTCCAGAAAACCGCCTACTTTCTTCGATGCAACTTCCCCCTATTTTATGTATATTTTAAACATAAATCTTTTTTTAAAAAAAATTCATCTGTAAAAACATTGCTTTGCCCAGAACAGTTAGCAACACTAAGTACATTCAACCACTGTTCCAAGGTCTGACACACCGAATAAAGAGGATAATCCACCAGAAAAAATATTCTTGCACAAGTGCCCCTGAAATGACAGGGTGTATGAAGTTGTCCTTGAGTGACGCCTGTGCATTTCAGCAGGGCTTGTGTAGAAAATCCTCTGTTTTTGCACAACAGCCTCCGGAAATAACCCACCCCCAATTCCGACATCTACATTGGGTTTGGTTTTTTTTTGCACAACTACATTCTTCACTTAGAATTTCACTTCCAGAAATACCCCTAGCCCTTAACACACTGAATTGTCTACAATATCCATTTGTCCCACCCCTGACCCAACTCACAAACTTGTACAACACAAATGGAATAAAACAGTAGTAGCATAACAGATTGTGGGTATGTTTGTGTCTTTGTATGCACATATATTCACACTTACAAAGAGAGAGAGAGAGGGAGAGAGAGAAATTTTCTGGTAAAATCTGGTTTGGCTTCAATAAAATACAATCCTTCAGGAACAGAACGTTAATTCTACATGGAAAAACAGTTAACAATTTATAGTTTGAGTCTTTTAAAAAAATATCCACATAATTTTTAAAAGTTCTAATTCCAGCAACTTTTCATATATTCACGTATTTCTACTTTTCTTCCTGTAACGTAAGTAGTGGTAATACTGTGAGGGACTCAAAACTTTTATTTATTTTTCTTTCTTTCTTTCTTTCTTTCTTTCTTTCCTTTCTCTCTCTCTCTCCACTAATTATTGACTTCTGCTATTTCAAGGATCTGCCTTTGCATAGCTCTACTCCATAGTAATTATAGTCTTGCAATAATTTAAGGATTAGGCTTCAAATCAAATCGTGAAGAAGAGAAACAGTGGAATGATTCAAGTAGAACCATTTTGCTCCAGGGCAGAGAATCAATTATTTCATGCCTTAAGACTGGTAACATATCTTATATGTTGCTTCTTTGTGCACCTGTTTTTCTACATCATTCTGAAAAGACATCATTTGTGGCGGAAAGATGTCTTTGAAAAAAAGAAGAAACAAACAGCATCCTACTGACAATTTTTTAAATAACTACCTAACTTCACCTACAGAATGTCTACAGAGATTCTTAGCCATCCAGGTCATGGTTGTCCCAAAGGTGCTTTTTAAATAGCCAATGGGGTTTTTCTTGGTTTTTCCTTCAGAACTGGAGAAGCTTCTTGGACGAGAAGAGAAACATCTTCAAGGAAAGTCAAAGAAAGACCAGTTGCCTCTTGAGAAAACAACTTCGGAGACTACAATTGGTCCAGAATGCAGCCATGCGAGCGATACTGGGTGTACCTAGATACACCCATGTTACACTTATCCTCTGTGAGTTGCACTGGCTCCCTATTGGTCTCCGAACACGCTTCAAGGTGCTGGTTATCACCTTTAAAGCCCTACATGGCCTAGGATTAGGATATCTTTGTGACCGCCTCCTGCCACATACCTCCCAGCGCCCAATAAGATCGCACATGGTGGGCCTTCTCTGAGTACCGTCGACTACGCAGTGTCGTCTGGCGGCTCCTCGGGGGAGAGCCTTCTCTGTAGCTGCCCCGGCCCTCTGAAACGATCTACCCCTGAGATCCAGACCCTCCCCACTCTCTCGGCCTTCCGAAAGTCTGTTAAGACCTGGCTGTTCCGGCAGGCCTGGGGCTGCTGATCTCTGATTGAGCTTCAGCCCCATTAACATCGAGTGTATATTGTATCCCTTCTTAATCCACTGTTTTGTATTTTAACTTTTTTAGTATTTGTCTTTTAAACTGTTTTTATGTAAGCCACCCCGAGTCCTTCGGGATTGGGCGGCATACAAATCTATTAAAACTTCAAACTTTAGGTTCACCTACAGAAGTATTGTGGGAATAGTGAAGGCTGTTCTTCACCTAATGTATCAGTAATAATAATATTTGCTTAGTTCACCCTCCCTTAAAAACAGTGTCCAATTTTTATGTCTGTCTGTCTCTCTCTCTCTCTCTCTCTCACACACACACACAGATTATGAAATACAATCACAGGTTGCTCCATCAGGTACCATAGTTTCTTTGGCCAAAGAAATGAATCAGCAATCACCACAACCAAAGAGGAAATCAAGACCCCACAGCCTTCTTCAGCCTGGGAGGGGGACTCCTAGGGATGAACTGGACACCAAGTTCAAGGCTCAGACATCCCAGCCCCACCTCAGCTGAATATTTGGTCCCAAAGTGGAAGCACAAAAGACATGGAAAAGACATTCTCCAACACGTTCGTCCTCCCAGATCTTAGAGGAACATTGACCAAAAAAAGCCAATTAGTATTATATAGAG